>NW_019416398.1:178873-454245 GCF_000390285.2 Anoplophora glabripennis | reverse complement strand
AAAACGTAAAACTAACTAAGTTATTATTAATACAATTCAAACTACAAGTCTACAAGTATTAATAAATAAATTTCCACGTTTTACATAGACAAGAATGCGTAAAAATATCGAGCTTTTACAAAATTTAATCAACAAAAAATATTAGTCCTTATTAATATTTACCTTTTTGAGATTAACAACGGATCTTGAGCATACAATAATTTAAAGAAACACACGTTTACTGACGCACGGGCATTGACAATGATGAACGAAATAATCTATCTCTGTCATAGGCATACGAGTTGTCCACGACTTCGGTACCATGATTGCGACAAAGCGAACGTGATTTTTTATCTTAGGAATTAAAAGATAAAAAGTAAATAAATTTGTATCTGTCTAAAAAACAAACGTTGTTAAATTTAAACATTTTATTTAATGACTTGTGTGTATTTCCAAATATCAATTTTCAATCATCATTATTACGAAAACCGCTGATTTTAGAGATATGGTATGTTATACAAAAAGTGTATATAAAAGAATTTACAGTACGATTAAAAATGGCATAATATACAGGGTGTTCCATTAAAAAAATAAAAAATCCGCAACTACAAATAAATACAAATAGACGAGTCCGAGCGTTTTTCCACAAAATAATTACCTGAATTGTAAACGAATTTGTTCCTTTTATCTTGAACATACATACATAACATACATAATATAACTTAACACAATTGTACAGAGGGTACAATAGTAATTGCATTCTATCTTTTATGCAAACTTTTTAAATATTTATTAAAGTTAATTGAGAATGAAATAGTAAATAATACAGATAAATTGGGAGATATTGAATGAGAGAAAATATAAGATAGTAAAAAAAAATAAACAAATTTAATGCAGAATTTCAAAATGCTACTAAATTTTTTTTGTATTTCTACATAATTTTCTTACACAGCGTTGAGAAAAAATATTAAAATAGTTTTTAAGTGTAATCCTTGCGTTTCAAATTAATATTAAATTTTACTGAGACACCGTTTTAGTTTAATTATATCACTTATTATTTTGGACGGTTTAGTGAAAATTGTGTTACTGTGTGGTCACTGTTATAGCCAGGGTTTTAGCGAATAGTAGGGGGCGCTAGAAAGAGTAGAGTCCGATGGGATTTTAGGAGATAAGCGAGGAGAATAAACCTGTTTAATATGAACTAACTTTAATTAAATACTGCCTATTTAGTATAAATAATTAAATTAAGTTTAATAAAGGAACCGTTGAATAGGTCAAACAAAAACAATGAATTTCCGGCTGTTATGTGTGGGGACAGTTTTGGGTCAGAGGTTCCCAAACTGTGGATCAAACGGAATTACGAAGACAAACTAAAAAATACTCAAATAAAAAAAAATTGGAAGTAATTACTTCAAAAAATATTGATACAAGTTTTCAACATACAGCATTTTCATTAATGCACGAAAAAAGGGTTAATGGTTTTTCTACTTGGTTTTGATGTATCCTTCTATAAAGTTAGATGACACATACATACAGGCTGTCTCCTAAAAAATGCCGCAAGCCATAACTCCGTCATTTATAGTCTGATTTGAAAAAACAAAAAATTATATGAAATGGCTCTAAATACACTACAGAGTGAGCCTTTGGAACGTATTTATTTATTTATTTTTTTAAAAGCGATAGTCAACTATTTTTTTTTTCAAATGGCAATATAGGTTTTTTTATTTATTATTGTGCAGATTTCTATTCTGAATTCAATGATGTTTGACTAATCATGTATGCCTGGAAAACAAAAAATAATACAACAAAGCAAGTAAATGTCATTTTAGCGTTCGTGTCCCAGCTTTTTACGCATTCTACTCTTCCAGTGTCATGTACAGTAGGTTATTTATTGAAATAAGCTCAACAGTGCAAAATATAAGTACCTAATAATCAATTGACGGACATGATTCAGGTATACTTTCGGTGTAATAAAAATCGTGATGCAGCCTTTACGGAGAACTATTTCCTCACAGAGAAGTTCCAGAACTACGTAGACTTGTAAGACTTGAAGAAAATTTGAGAAACTATGGTGTTTTTAAGAAACCAAAGCTAGAAGAACGCAAATTTAATGAAAATATCGAGTTTAATGTTATTCTTAACGTTGAAGAAAACCTAAGAACTTCCATTCGGGAAATTTCTAATAATATTAGAACATCAAAAAGAACTGTATATACAATATTGAAAACGCACACATTCAAGCTATACATTCCACAAATAGTAGAGGCAATAGAGGAAAACGATAGAGAACGACGGCTACAATTTGTTTCTTTAGTTGTTTTGTGTTTGTTGTTCTTCTTTTAATGTGTTTTGTGTTTAATTAATGTTATTTCGTGTTGAACTTTGTATAATGGTTAATGTATTTAATTAAACTGTTTTTCTTTTAAATGATATTCATTATATTGTTTCTTTTCTGTTAACTACAAAATTCTCTTTTGAGTTTTATTTGCTTTGCTGTATTATTTTTTGTTTTCCATGGCACAGATGATCAGTTAAAATACAATCGTTACGAATTAGTAGCCGGGCGCCGAATACGGTATCGACTAATATTTTGTCGTCTTTTCTGTAATAAATGCTTTACAAAAGTTAATTTCATATACATCGTTGGATTCAGAAAATAAATCTGTACCATAATAAATAAAAAAAAACTATATTGCCATTTGAAAAAAAAGTTGACTATCGCTTTTCAAAAAAAAAAATTGTAAATAAGTTCTAATATGCACCCTTTGTAGTGTATTTCGAGCCACTTCATTTAATTTTTTGTTTTTTAAAATCAGATTATAAATAACGGAGTTATGGCTTGCGGCGTTTTTTAGGAGACAGCCTGTATAAAATTGTTTCTTTCACGTTTTTCTTTCGAGTTCGATTCTCCGAATCGTATTTTGTCTTTAAATTAGTAAATACCGCAAATCACAAAGACAAAATGTGTGAATGTTGGAGAAGATCATTCAATCCGAAAACACCTTCTCTTGAAAGGTGAAATTTTTCATTTAATTCAGCTTCGAAACTAATTACCTAATAGGTATATTTGTTGTAAAACTTTCTATCCACATTTCTTTAATTTAATTCTGCAGAAAAGTATTGCCTCAAGAGGCTTCTGCCATCGTTATGTAATACATAACCATATTTTTTTCAGAATTCCAATAATTATACAGGGTGTCCTGGAAAAGGTACCTACCATAAATGTTCACAGTGATAGAACATGAAATTTTGAGTTTATCGTTATTTTCATTTGAGGCATAGGATGTACAAAAAAATTTTAAATCAAATTTTCATACCTTTTCCAAAAAACAGCATAATGTATTGAAATTTGATACAGATTTCAAGGGTGTTAAATACGTTAGCGTTATTAGTTTTTTAGAAAAACGCAATTGGTTGTCTCAAAGTCAATCGGATTATATTCCTTAATATACAGGGTGCTCGAAAACGAATAGGTCATACTTCAAGGATGACTTCTTTGAATCGGAATAAACCGATTTATATCCACTTACCTCAGTACAACTTACTTTAAAAAGTGATCGTTACTCAAAAAATATGTTTTATTCTGTTTTAACTAATACTAGCATAGCCTTTTAATGTAGCAACAATATAATGTTAATAGCGAGTCGTACATATCGCCATTTGATGAGAAACAATCTGTAATGTTAAATTTTGCAGATTTGTTTAGTTTTGGCGCTGATGTATTGCAGCAATATACCCATGAAGAGACTTAATATATTACAAAAAGTTCATGTAACAGCATAAAAAATATACCTATGAATTTTATATGGCATGTCTACCACGTTCTACGCGATGTATGTTACTTATATAAAACCCATGCCTTAGATTTATGTACATTTACAACACCCAACAGCAATGCTATCTTTATTTCGCCGTACATAACATAGAAGTTACATTATGTCAGAGAAATCTCTGAACGTCGAGCTCATTGGAATCTAGCGATCATACAAACTTTTGTTATAAGTTGCAAAATAAATCATCAGGATTTTTGCTGTAATGGTTATTCCCCTGCATTGGAAATAAATATTTACATATTTATTTTTTGATAAACATTTTTAAAATAAAATGTGACCTTTTTCTTAAAAATTCAATTAAATTTCTTCATTACTCATTCATTAAAAAATTAAGACTGCTTTTACTTTTAAATTGGTGTGTTCAAGTAATACTTCATATTCGAAATTATTTAAATTTTTTTTTGTATGTATATTCATGGTTGAAAAATAACAAAACTGATGGACGCCTAGCTTGAGCCTACCACGCTTAATGGTAAATGGGGGCCTGTTTTATAATCAAATTGTGTGTACCTACATAAGTACTTTTTTTGGTAAATATTACATTTCTTTCATAAAAGCTTCATTTGCACTAGGGTTTCTGGTCGAGACTTCTCGAAGCGAGAATTCCCGGGAAATCTGGCCTTACTCGAGACGAGAAAAAAGTGTCGAGAAATCGAGAAATTTAAAAATCACGCGCGTCTTGAGTTCTTGATTGGAGTTCGTTTTGTTCATGCGTTCAATTCGTTTCTCGACAATTAACTGAGCGGTTAAAGTGGTTTCTCGACTAGCTCATGATCTATTTATTTTAAGTTTTAGTTTACTTTGACGATTCTTATTTTTTTAATGTACCTTGTTATAAGTCTGTGTAGAAATTTTATTATAAGTAGATACCTAATGTTGATGTTGATTCTGAAAATATTTAGTTTCTGTTCCTTTAGTTGATTACTTTATTTTTGTTTTGATAATTAAAAGATTGTGATTATAAGTGATAAATTAATAGGAAGAACGATTCTGTATCTTTAAATTAAAGTTTGTTTTTTTTTTAAGATTTCTTCAGTTAAATTCCTTATTAACTATTTGTTTAAATAAAAGACTGTATGGTTAATGATTATTAATAATTAAAAACATTGAAATAAACATAAGTATAATGAAAGTGTTTAAACAAGTTAAAGGTTTTAGGAAGAAGATACTCAAAATTTAATTTAGTTTTGTTAGTAGAAGTAGAAACATATAAGTAATTAATAAAAATACTGATTAAATAATATATGTTAATGATGATTGTTAAGTATAATAGCATGTTTATATTTCGCATTACAATACCAGAATTATGACTTTTTTAAGTTTTAGAAATTTCTCGAGAATTCGAGAATTCCCGGGAATTCCTGGTCGAGAATTCTCGAATCCCGAGAAAAACAGTAGGCCGAGAAGTCAGAAACCCTAATTTGCACTCTCGGTCTATAATGTTTTCCTTTATTCTAAATATATTTTTTGCCTTCAAACTTGACAGTTTATTTTCAATTTGCAAGGGTTTTGTAAATAACTCCCTTATCGCTTCAATTTATTTTCGAAATAACTTTGATTCCACGAGGGACTATCCGACCAGATCTATTATTAACCATTTGCGACTTAAGAAATCAAACGAAAATACGTCGAGATTGAAATGGAAAAAGGTTTTTTAATTCTAACGGCGCTGAAAAACTTTCTCTTGTTTCCATCAAATCAAAAGTATTGGGTCCCATTCTTAATTCAATTTAGTATTAAGCCGAAATTTAATTTAAAAAGTATTTTGAACACAGCTTTTAAGGTTTCACCCATCAATATTTGAATTTTTAGTTTGTTAATTCGATTTGATCCATAAATACGTACATATGATAATAAATCAACTCATAAATCATAAGTAGATATCGGAAATGTTAGGGCGGCTGCAATGTGGTATAGAGTTGGCTGTAGACCGGTTCTCTTTTATGTAAGTTTATTTAAAAATAGCGACACAAGCGTTGCCCTCTTATAACTGCACTCTTTACGTTACAAGAGTATACAGGATGTTTCTGAATTAAGTCGATAAACTTTAAGGATATTCCTCATAAAAAAATAAGTAAAAATCAAGTATAAATTTTTTTCCATAGACGCTTCATTTTCGAAATATAGAGCGTTAAAGATTTTTTTAAAAATTCGCATTTTTTAAATAACTTCTAAATGAAGAAGGCTATTTATGCCAAACTTGGCATAACATATCTTCTTATAAGATACCATTTTTCCATAGAAGTAGAAGTGACGCAAGCAACCAGTGGCGGAGTTATGGGGACTCAGACTCATTAAATTATAAAAAAAAATAATACGGCCCTACTGAAAATAAAAAATGATGCTGTTTTTAGATAGAATGGTTTGTTATTGACAAAAAGTGTACATTCACTTTTTTCCTAACTCTTATAGTTTCATGGCAAAATTGATTTTTCGGAAGGGTGCTTCTGGATTCTGTCGATAAACTTTAGGAAGACGTTCCTCATAAAACCTAAAAAAATATAGTACCTATTAAAATTGGTCTTAGTCTCGAGTATGTGTGAGTCAAATAAGCCTTTTTGTCTCCCCTTCCCTTGGGTTTAACCAATAGTATTAAAATTATTTAGGAGATGCTTCGTTTTTGAGATATAGGGTGTTTTTTTTTAGAAAAAAAAATGATGTTGATGAAAACAATAGAAATATTTAAGTACCTAACATCTAATGTGACTATGTCGTAATGCGACAACGTAACGACCCTTGCAATACTCCTAAATTTTTTCAGGCGGTTTGTAGTCACTTCATTTACTTGTGTTGTGTACTTTTAAATAAAATAAGATGGCAAACAATACATGAAAATTTATTTGTAAATTGAAACAACCAAAAAATTACCAATTAATATTATACCTAGACAAAGCGAAAAGTGAATCAAAAATGAAATGATTTAAAAAATATTTTGTTCAAAATGGGCGCCTCCGGACTGTAGACAAGCACGACATCTTCTAATTATGGAGGTAGTGGCCGATCGACACTGAATTGGAGTTAATTCTCGACACGCTTGGACTATTCGCTGTCTTAGATCTTCTAGGGTATCAACTGGCACCTCGTAGACTTTTTGTTTAACAGCACCCCAAACGAAATAATCCATCGGTGTCAAGTCCGGTGAACGTGCGGGCCACGCTGCAGGTCCTCCACGACCAATCCATCTCCTGGGATAATTAATGTTTAACCACTCCCTAGGACCTCTACCAAAATGGGCAGGACAACCATCTAGTTGAAACCAACTGTTCATTCGAGTATTAAGCGGAACATCTTCTAACAGATCTTGAAAACCATTTTCAAGGAACTCGGTAAACATGTCAGCATTTAACCGATGCGGAAGGAAGTAGGGACCAACTATAGTGTTGTCCAACACACCCAACCATACGTTACATTGGAATTCATGCTGAAAACTATGTTCCCTTACCGCCCGTGGATTCTCGTAGGACCAAATATGGTTGTTCCTTTGGTTTAAAATTCCCCTTCGAGTAAATGTTGCCTCATCTGTCCACATTACTTTTTGCGTAAACTGATCATCATTCTCTGCTTGGTTTAACATCCAGTCACAAAACACGCGCCTGCATCGTATGTCCTGAGGCAATAAATGTTGCACACGCTGGATATGGTACGCATGGCGTCCATCAGCCCGAAGAGTCCTCCAAATGGAACTTGACGAAATACCTAGCTCATAGCTAGATCTTCTGACACTCGTGGATGGATTTTCATCGAAATGGTTTAAAATAGTATTCGATCTTACTTCGTCCTGAAGTGGGGCAAAATGTCCATCAGCATAAGTTGGAATACCGAAAGACCCAGTTTGTCTGAGACGACTGAATGTCGTTGAAAATGTTTCCTTTGCTGGTAGTCTGCGATGAGGAAATCTTACTGCATATTCACGGCGAGCCGCCGTGGCATTTCCATCACAAAAACCATATACAAAGACCATATCAGCATATTCATTGTTCGAAAATATGGACGGCATTATTAAACTTATTTTTATTATTAGTTTGAACGCTTTATCTAATGGATAATTTATGCAACAATTCGCAAAATAACATTTAAAACGTCAAATTAACATTGCTTGACAGCAGCCTACTCGAAAATTTTTGTTGAGGTTCATTTTAAAGTTTATCGACAGAATCCAGAAGCACCCTTCCGAAAAATCAATTTTGCCATGAAACTATAAGAGTTAGGAAAAAAGTGAATGTACACTTTTTGTCAATAACAAACTGTTCTATCTAAAAACAGCATCATTTTTTATTTTCAGTAGGGCCGTACTATTTTTTTTATAATTTAATGAGTCTGAGTCCCCATAACTCCGCCACTGGTTGCTTGCGGGAAAAATGGTATCTTATAAGAAGATGTGTCATGCCAAATTTGGCTTAAATAGCCTTCTTCATTTAGAAGTTATTTAAAAAATTCGAATTTTTTTAAAAACCTTTAACGCCCTATATTTCGAAAATGAAGCGTCTGGATAAAAATTTATACTTGATTTTTTTCTTATTTTTTTATGAGGAATATCTCCTTAAAGTTTGTCGACTTAATCTTGAAATACCCTGTATAAATATACGGCATCTAATTAATTTCACTGTAACCAAGTGTGAGTAAAAATTAACTCAATAATAATTAAATTTATATGAAATAAAAAAACTTAATTCTTAATTATTCTTACATGTTCATAATAAATTAAAAGGTAGTAACAGATTTGAGTAACATTCGTCACTTCTGCATTAATAGTTTTGCTCATAAAATTGCTATTGCACCCATATTAACAGAGTGAAAATTTCATTCAATGAGGGTAGAAATTCATACATAATTGAGTGCGATGTGAAGGAAACTTTACGAATCCTTTTTATTTATTTATTTAATTTAATTTTTGTATCTACAGGAAAACCAAATGATACAATCGAAATAATAACAGTTGTTCGAATAAATATTTACAATAAACTATAGTTACCTTAACAAATAAGTAAATATAAAAAATAAGTACAAGACAATCATCATTTACAAGTAATAAACTAAGTGAGTTCTTTTATGAAGTTGACACTACGATGCCTCAAAGATATCAAAATCTACTGGCAAGCATTAACCGCCTTACTAATTTCATTAATGGGAGAATATAATCCAACATTAGTGCGAGATTGATCTAAATAGAGAAATTCATTTGACCTGGTTTTAGTGTACACCTGGTACAAATGAAAGTAATTTGTCAGGCTAAAAACAACAACTACCTGTAAAAGTTTTCAGGCTTTTGTTTACAGTTCTTTAATGATACAAAAACACACAGTAAAAAATAATATGGAGGGAAATTATTTTGGTGTTGAATTTTGAGTAAACTTAGATTTTAACAAAGAAATGAGCTTATCAATACAATTTTTAGTTAGAAGACCTAAAATGAATGAGGACATACTGTATAAAATAACTCCATTTGTTGTTGTACATTTTTGAGTAGGAGGAAAAGAAAGAAACTAATACATTTACTTACTTAATTGTAATTAAAAATTGATTTTAGTTATTATTAAGTGTAATATACCAATATGACACATATACGAGGCCTGTTCAGAAAATAACCGAACTTTCTGAATTACGCGCGAATGAAGATTTTTAGTGATATGCGGTTGGCAGCATTGCGTTGCGCATAACATCCTCGCAAACCACGTGTTCTTGGATTGTTTTCATTTAGTTTTCGTGATATTGTTATTTGAGTGCAACATGTTTAAGTGTTAGTGACGATTTTTGAAATGTGAGATTTTCTGGAACAACGATGCAACGTAAAATTGTGCGCGAAACTGGAGAAAATTTTAACGGGAACGTTTTAACTTTTGAAACAAATTTATAGAGATGATGCTCCGGGTCGTACGCAATGTTACGAAAGTCAAAAGTCTGGTACGTGCAGATGGCCGACTGACCGTCAGAGAAATTGCAGAAGAGGTTATCATGTCAATTGGGACTTGTCATGAAATTTTGAATGAAAAATTGAGCATGCATAGAATTGTAGCAAAATTTGTTCCTCGTTGATGACCGAACAACAGAAAGAAAATCGTGTGAACGTTTGTCGACAACTCCTTAAACAATCCAATGACGATGGAACATTCATTCAAATGATCATAACAGCAGACGAAGGTTGGGTTTACGGCTACGACATTTATACTAAAGTACAATCATCACAATAGATTGGCAAAGGATCCCATCCTCCCAAGAAAGCACGTCAGTTTTGATCCAATGTCAAAGTGATGCTCACTATTTTTTTCAACTTAATGGAATTGTGTATTTTGAAATCTTGCCTCAAGGTGAAACAGTGAACTTTGTAGGAGACAAGAACCAATAATGTATAAAATTAATAATAAAGTTCGGTAATTTTCTAAACAGACCTCGTAGTTTATCAATCTCAACAGTTACTCAAAGTTATCTATATGATTTATTTAGCTAACAAATAGTTGAGTAAACATTACTCAATGAATCACTATTGTTTCAACACAACTGGGTGTGGACTTGTTTTAAAACAAAATTGTGTTGACTTTGAATAATAATTTATTAATTTTTTACTGTATAATCAATTTCAATAAATTACGTCTTCGTTCTTTTCTAGGCTGCATGGCACTCATACTAATCAATGAGATTAATAATCCCTATATTCAGAAAACATTAAATATTTCTCAAAAGAATTTAATCGATATTATCAATAAAATTTCGTGCACAGTGAGTTCTGCTGCAATGGGCGAGGTATTTAATAATGCCCACCCCTCCCTTTCCGATTTCAATCCCGTTCGAGGACATTTTTTGTTTTGGACTTTTTTCTTCCGACCGTCGACCTATTCGAAGGTGCGTGTAGTTGTCAATCTCGCGAAGAACCCTCTCGTGGGCACAATGTAAAGCTGCCTATTGTTAGACGCTTTAATTGGGCCTTCTAATTAATATGACATGAGATCAGGAGAACTAGGGTAGAGCTTTCAGCGGAACTTTTCAGAACTCTCATTAATACTTTCTACTTCCTGAATGGGATTTGTACTTCGGCATATCGTGCTCCGGCTGAGGTAACGCTGGCGGCGACGGCTGCCTGAATTTTTTTGCTGTCGGATGCCCCGTAATCTGTATTTAATAGATTCCGATAAAAAACAACCACGCCCGCGAACTGTACTTCAAATTTTAAATTCGTCCTGAATAAATTTAAAACTTTTGTCAACTGCTTTGTCGTGATTCGAAAAAGTTTTCGCAGGAAAATTTATTCTAATTAAGGAATATGGACTGACACTACAGACATCTAAAAAACTATTAGGTAAATGTAAAGCTTAAATGTAGAATTTATTACGCGTTTCATTCCGGTGAGAAAACAATTGAATTGTGTAAAAAGGAATTGTAAATATTTTCTTGTTACGAGTAACTGGAGACTATTCCATAAGGTCGTTATCTTATATTCAAAAAAGTTTGCTATTATTCTTCAGTGATAAGATTTCTAAGTTAACTTTCATCAGTATATTTTTTGAAAAACACCACAAAGTACCTAACAATATCAAAATAAAATTCTATTTTATATTTTTTCAAAAAAGTTCTCTGTAACATATTAGAAACATTATGATGTGAACTTGGCAACGCTGTTCGCTTCAGCTGACGACTGGTTCGTGCCATTACGTTACAAAATTTTCCGAGCGTCCGGGCATCTGGCCGGATCGCCGTCGTAGCGGGAGTTATGGGTTGATTTCCTTCACTTTTAAAAGTCGAGCAACAAAATTTTTTTCCAATTTTCTGTCTTTATTAGGCCTTCTGGATATGTTAAAATTAATGACATTATGACTGAATCATCTTGTATACTCCAAAGTGAAGTAGCTCTAGAATTTTTGGGAGTGCATTTTTGTTATTGATTCCGAAACTAATTGAAAAGATGTAGGGTTGGAAACATCAAACGATGCTGATCCAAAGAATTATTATTTCAATTAATTGCCATATAAAGGAAAGTCAGGAATCTGAATACATATTGATAATTTTATAACAGTGATTTACAATATTTATATCCGTAAAACAAATTAACTAAAAATTGCATCAATTTTAATTTGAATTATGTGTACACTGTTAAATATTTTTGTTCTAAAGCTTTTAAATAATGGATAAATATGCAATACATGAGTATAATAAACTACTTAGAAAACCCGAAAAATTTTATTCAAAACAAAAAATCCGAAATCTTCCAGTCAAAAATAACATTACTGGCAACTCTAAGAAGATCGTTCCATTTATGCCCATACAAAATTTAGAATTGCAATACTTTGAATTTGCTTGTGTTTGTGAAACAGTTTTCGAACAGGTTTTATATTGCTTTTATGTATACTTTTGTATATTTACAGGCAAATGTATGTAGGTTTGGATTAGACTTTAAGTCAATTTATAGAAAAGAACGGAAAATGTTTATATTCTATCATATGAGTTTTCTCAGCCTCTTGGGATAATTTGCCACCTGTCAAAATAAAAAAAAAGTATAGCGCTACGAAAATAGTGATCTAGGTCGTGGACCAGACAGGTGTGTCCTATATATTTTTTGCCTCGCTAAATCCAAATCTAAAGTGAGAATTCCCCGGATCAGACCATGTTTCGTTCCCACCATTAAGAAATTCCTCAACAAAACGGTTTTCGAGATTTAAAACTGACTTGAGGTAAGTGATTGGAAAAACATTCAAATTCTTAATCTAATTGTATAATAACCTCATAACCCTGAAGCTTCATAACCTCGTAATCCTGTAACACCATAACTCAGGATATGTAAGAGTGTAGAATCATGAAGCTTTGTAGGAACATGGATCTCGTACATCGTGGTCCGAAACTATTTGACCGTGAGGCGTCACTAACCCCAGAACCCCATAACCCGGGATGTGCGAGGATGTATAACTACTAATTCCTATATATGGAAGCAAGGATTTCATGTATGTCTGAAATCTATAGTCTTGTTGTAACTCTGTTACCCTTCTGGGGTATGATCTGGAGCAAACAGATATGTGTTACATAGTCTTTCTCTAAGTTTTCGTGATCGTAATCGTTCAACTAACAGGTTACAGGGTTATGGGGTTAAGGGGTCATGTAGTTACAGGGTTACGACATTATAAGGTTATAGGATTATGGCGTTATGGTGCAATGACATCATGAATTCCAATGTTTTGCCAGTCATTGATTACTTAAGCCAAATTTCTAAACTGCTGTCTAAAAGAGTTTCTTGATGTTTAGGGAAAGATATCCTAATCGAAGAATTGTAAATCACAAAACATTTACTAATGTGGAGAGGAGCCTTCGAGAAACAGGATGTTTTTTTTATCTGTAACATTAAATCGTGGACAACAACGTACGGTTAGAACTATTCACATGTTGGAATAAATATTGGAAAGGGTCGACGAAATTTCGCAAGTAAGTACAAGGCGTTTAGCGAGGTTGAGGTTTCAAAAAATTACGTTAATAGAGTATTAAAAGACCATTTATTACATCTATTCCACCTTCAGTCAGTTCAAGAACTTTTACCAATAGATCCTCCGTCACGTCTTGCTTTCAGTCAAAGTATTCAGAAACTCAGAAATAGAGACGATAATATCCACAAAAAACTCCTGTTTACAGACGAAGCTGCTTGTACTAGAAGGGGAATTAGTAAAAGACGGTTCAAACAAGAATTTAAGATTAATGTTTGTATTTGTTTTATTGGTAGTTTTTAAATTAGTCTTATTATATTACCTGCTACATTGAACGCATAAAATTATTTAGAATTTCTCCAAACGAGATTACCCTATCTGCTTGAAGAGTTACCGATAGCACTACGAATTAATATGATTTTCATGCATGATGGGGCTCCTCCCCATTTTGCCCTAACGATAAGGCAATACTTAGATGATCACTAGGATAGGTAGAGGAAATAATGTCCCATTAAAATGGCTACCTCGATCCCCGGACCTAAACGCATGTGATTTTCCTTTGGGGAGTGTTGAAGACCAAAGTTTATATCTTTCTAGTAAATACAGAAAACGAATTATGGGAAAGAATACAAAATGAAATTAATGTTATGAGATGTAATGCAGAATTACTGGATAAAATTCATTTTAATTTCCTATGAAGTAATGCCTGTTAACCTTAACCTTTTTGGAAGAATACGTAATGTTTTATAATTTTAATTTTGTAATTGTTTCAGGACCTGCCAAGAGAATTCTTAGGTAAGTGAACTACTTCAAAAGAAAAATTGCTTTTTGGTTTTGGCTATAACCGTATTCAGTTGCAATGTTTAGCACTGTTTCCATATATATACTTATTTCATTAGCAACGTACTCAAAAAAACCACTAATCCTTTGAAAGTAATATCTTGAAATGAAATTTTATTTTAATCAAATCCAGATCGGAATCGACAAAAAACTGTAAGCGACATTTTTGCTCTTTTTGCGGACGAATGTGTTGCCTCAGAGAACAGATTAATGTTCTTAAACTCCATTACCTTTGATAACTATGAGGCAGAGCTCTTGAATGAAATGGGTACATTGTGGTGGCTGAACTTTTTAACAAAAAGTTCATTTAGATATAGTGCGGGAGATATCAGTCAGCTATTTCATTTGAATGCAAAAAACTCGGATCAATACCATTGTGGCCATTGAATACATTCATAGATGTCAAGCAGGAAATTGCCAATTCCAACCGGTGTTTTTGTTTGATGCTACCGCTTTTCAAAGCAATTATTACTTAAATTAAATTCAATTACCTCGGATCAATGAATATTGATGCGCTGTTTTTATGCTAAACTTTTTTTCGATTTAAACTTTGACGATACCACTGGGAGCTTCTATTGTACTGCGTTGAAATCGGAATAAAAAAGCGATATTCGGCTGAATGCATGTCTACATAGAAGCAGACCGTTTTGAAACTGCATTGAAATTATGTTCGTAAAGGGACTTTTAATTAAACGAATATTTATTTTATGCTGTTGGTAATTATTTAGTGAAGGGCTCTTCTTTCCTGTTCCGATGCTTTCCACGTATACGTAACCCCATTATTTTTGTATGCACCTAAATGTAAAGGCCACTCAACCGTAAATTTTAATACGGGGTCTGACAACAAAGTTCGCCAACTCGTTCCGGTAAAAAATGCTAGTATATGCCACTGTTGCATACCACTGTAATAAACTTCAAAGCTATCCTTTTGTGAAGTTATATCCCGTATATACAGAAGCTAGTAGATGCTTTTGCTTGAAATTCTTTAAGGAAATATTACGGATAACAGTTCTTCAAAAAAAATCAGTAAAATATTTAAGGTTATATTCACATTTAAACTGACTTTTGAAACACGATTTATACCATACGCAAATATGAAAATCCATCTTTTGCGTTTTCGNAATGTTAATGTTGACTTTCTTATATTATTAATTGATATTGTTTATTTAAAATACTAGTGTTGATTTTTTATTGATTGATAATACTAAGACTAAAAGGGTGTAGTTAATTTTGATTTTTTAATATGTAAGTTTTTTCATTATTATTTCCTGGTTTGAGGCTGCAGTTATAAATTATTTTTTAGGAATCGGAATTTTTGCCTACATTTAATAATGTATAAAAGAATGCCAATTTTACTCGAAATGCATAAACGGTATCAAAATTCTGTAAGAGGCAAAAAATCTTCTAAAATACTGATTATTTTTAAAAATATAAATACTGGCGTCACTGGCGTACACACAAAAAAGTTACGGGATAGCCAGTGGCGCACAGGCACTAGGAAGAGAACATCCTGTATATGTATTCTCAGCAAATTCTATATTTACATTGCCCTTATATAAAAAATATGTGTAAAAAATTTGAATAAAAATAGTTCTCAAATTATTTGACGAAAACTAGGTTATCTGTTCTATATTTATAAGGCGTGCACTTTTGT
This sequence comes from Anoplophora glabripennis, assembly GCF_000390285.2. NCBI lineage: Eukaryota > Metazoa > Arthropoda > Insecta > Coleoptera > Cerambycidae > Anoplophora > Anoplophora glabripennis. Next base: position 438,541 of record NW_019416398.1, on the reverse strand, counting down.
ATATAGGTAAGTTAGGCTAAATAGTCATCCAAGTAACCTGCGGTCAAGTGTTGTCCATACTTTTCAAGGACACCCTGTATATCCACATCGACCTTTATTTCTAATTGCAGATTTTTGTATTTGTAGAACCTGTGCGATAGATTTAGTCATGACAATGATGGTTTAATTCATATCAGGCTGGTTACATGCCAAATCCACCATGATAATTAATACATTCTATTGATTCGTCTATTAAAATCTGAATGTTAGTGGTATCAAACTGTCATCAGTGTACATATTATAGAGTTACATTTTAATTGCATAATTAACATGTAATAGCCTAAACAGAGCAAAAATACTACGTTTATAGAAGTTTGGAATGTAATTATACACAACGATTCGAAACAGTTGTGCGGGGTTACTAATTTTTCTGATACGTTTTTTAAAATTTAAAACATGTGGATACAAGTTAACCCTCACCTTTTTTGTAAAAAAATAATACAAAGAATACGTAATGTTTTATGATTTTAATTTTGTAATTGTTTCAGGGCCTGCCAAGAGAATTCTTAGGTAAGTGAACTACTTCAAAAGAAAAATNTTCAAGAACTTTTACCAATAGATCCTCCGTCACGTCTTGCTTTCAGTCAAAGTATTCAGAAACTCAGAAATAGAGACGATAATATCCACAAAAAACTCCTGTTTACAGACGAAGCTGCTTGTACTACTAGTAGAAGGGGAATTAGTAAAAGACGGTTCCAACAAGAATTTAAGATTAATGTTTGTATTTGTTTTATTGGTAGTTTTTAAATTAGTCTTATTATATTACCTGCTACATTGAACGCATAAAATTATTTAGAATTTCTCCAAACGAGATTACCCTATCTGCTTGAAGAGTTACCGATAGCACTACGAATTAATATGATTTTCATGCATGATGGGGCTCCTCCCCATTTTGCCCTAACGATAAGGCAATACTTAGATGATCACTAGGATAGGTAGAGGAAATAATGTCCCATTAAAATGGCTACCTCGATCCCCGGACCTAAACGCATGTGATTTTCCTTTGGGGAGTGTTGAAGACCAAAGTTTATATCTTTCTAGTAAATACAGAAAACGAATTATGGGAAAGAATACAAAATGAAATTAATGTTATGAGATGTAATGCAGAATTACTGGATAAAATTCATTTTAATTTCCTATGAAGTAATGCCTGTTAACCTTAACCTTTTTGGAAGAATACGTAATGTTTTATAATTTTAATTTTGTAATTGTTTCAGGACCTGCCAAGAGAATTCTTAGGTAAGTGAACTACTTCAAAAGAAAAATTGCTTTTTGGTTTTGGCTATAACCGTATTCAGTTGCAATGTTTAGCACTGTTTCCATATATATACTTATTTCATTAGCAACGTACTCAAAAAATCCATTAATCCTTTGAAAGTAATATCTTGAAATGAAATTTTATTTTAATCAAATCCAGATCGGAATCGACAAAAAACTGCAAGCGGCATTTTTGCTCTTTTTGCGGACGAATGTGTTGCCTCAGAGAACAGATTAATGTTCTTAAACTCCATTACCTTTGATAACTATGAGGCAGAGCTCTTGAATGAAATGGGTACATTGTGGTGGCTGAACTTTTTAACAAAAAGTTCATTTAGATATAGTGCGGGAGATATCAGTCAGCTATTTCATTTGAATGCAAAAAACTCGGATCAATACCATTGTGGCCATTGAATACATTCATAGATGTCAAGCAGGAAATTGCCAATTCCAACCGGTGTTTTTGTTTGATGCTACCGCTTTTCAAAGCAATTATTACTTAAATTAAATTCAATTACCTCGGATCAATGAATATTGATGCGCTGTTTTTATGCTAAACTTTTTTTCGATTTAAACTTTGACGATACCACTGGGAGCTTCTATTGTACTGCGTTGAAATCGGAATAAAAAAGCGATATTCGGCTGAATGCATGTCTACATAGAAGCAGACCGTTTTGAAACTGCATTGAAATTATGTTCGTAAAGGGACTTTTAATTAAACGAATATTTATTTTATGCTGTTGGTAATTATTTAGTGAAGGGCTCTTCTTTCCTGTTCCGATGCTTTCCACGTATACGTAACCCCATTATTTTTGTATGCACCTAAATGTAAAGGCCACTCAACCGTAAATTTTAATACGGGGTCTGACAACAAAGTTCGCCAACTCGTTCCGGTAAAAAATGCTAGTATATGCCACTGTTGCATACCACTGTAATAAACTTCAAAGCTATCCTTTTGTGAAGTTATATCCCGTGTATACAGAAGCTAGTAGATGCTTTTGCTTGAAATTCTTTAAGGAAATATTACGGATAACAGTTCTTCAAAAAAAATCAGTAAAATATTTAAGGTTATATTCACATTTAAACTGACTTTTGAAACACGATTTATACCATACGCAAATATGAAAATCCATCTTTTGCGTTTTCGTCAAAAATCGGAAATTTTCGGGGGAGCTGATCACGGATCCGAGGTCAATTTTGCAAAATTCAAGATGGCGGATTCAAGATGGCCGACCAAATTTTCAAAAAATAACACATTCGCGTCAAATTTGGTATACGGGGGTTTTCGGGGTCGCTGATTACGAATTCGAGGTCAGAATTGCGAAATCATTTTGTAATATTTTTGTTTATTTCATAACCGGAGTACCCAATCATGTTTTAACCTTCTTAAAGTGCATAGGTAATTGATTAAATTTCTAGAAACGAATTTTGTAAATCTGATTTCGGATTCGTGATCTGCGACCCCGAAAACTCTCTTATACTAAATTTGGCGTGAATCTGTTATTTTTTTAATATTTGCTCAGCCATCTTGGATCCGCCATCTTAAATTTTGAAAAATTGACCTCGGATCCTTGATCAGCGACCCCGAAAACCCCCTTATACCAAATTTGGCGCGAATCTGTTATTTTTTGAAAATTCGTGATATCTGACCTTAATTGACCCGTTTTTTTGAGGTTAGAAAAAAACCTTCAATTCTGATCGCGGATTCACGTTCGGCGGGGTCTTAACCATATAAATGGTTATTTGAATATAGAAAATTTTTTTTTTGGTATTTTTCCTAGCACTTGTTCGTGAATTTTACCTATTTTTGACCTGTTTTTTGAGGTTAGGAAATTCCTGTGATGTGATAACTCAATTCTGAGACGGATTCGTGATCAGGAGGCAAAAATACTGCGGATAACATGTCGCATGAAAAGTACAGACAACTTTTTTTGTGTGGCTGTGTATCTTTTGAAAAATAATTATCTTATCTGTTTTCTGACAAATCCAATGAGGACGAAAACGCATCCAAAGGACGATCGGCCTTAAGCGTTTATTACAAACAGTGTTTATTTCATTTTCATATAAATATTTCAAATCTTCTGCATAACGCTACCATATTTGAATAAATCTATTAAATTAGTTTTTTGGGACGCACGATTCGATTGATTTTTTTTGCATGTAGCTTTCTATTACAGAGGTAATTGTTAAACCTGTTGCTATTATCTAGTTGGCAATCCACGGCCTGCTGTGATATTTGTAGAAGCAATTTATGGGAAAATCCCTTTAGGGACCTTTAAAACAAAATTAGCAATTTTTGAATTGATGATATATCTCAAATTTCATCAAAATATATTGTAGGTATGTATAAAATTTCCAGTTCAGTTTAAAAATCTTGGAGGCCTTGGAAATACTGAATATGAAAATCAAGCACAAGTAAATTGATATTTGATAGTGGCTTTAAGGCTTTTATGGCCGAAATTTAAAATATCATATCTGATGTTGATTTCGGTTTTTTGTCTATCCTAAGGCAGCTACAGGCGGAACCGTTCCTCAGACAATGGTGTCCTCTGTAACTGGTCGTATTCAATGCTTCAAAACGGTTCGTCGTTTTTCACAATCGGTATCTTCAGCGGTGACTGCAAAAGCTTCACAATGACTCAGTTAAGGTTAGTAACCAAATAATTAAATTAATTAAAAGCTTCTCTTTACCACATCTAATATTCCATACGGTTCATTTGTTGCTGGAGATAAAGAAAATAACAAAATCAAGACATTATGACAACATGGAATACATTACATCACTAATAGACGACAGAAACGCTGAATATCATTTCAAAAGAACAAATATTATTTGTTCTAAATTCGTCGCAATGAAAATTTATTGATATTTACATTTTTCCACGAAAATTATGTTATTATTGGTTTGCAACCAATTATTTCCAATGATTGGTATTTTTCTTTTCCTGATGATGGTATAATAGCCGAAACAAATAGGAAAGGAAAATAAATCTTTATAGGTGAATCAAAAAGCACTCTAGTTATCCTCATTACAAGCACCAGTGTTCAGTATTGCAATGGATTTACGTCAAGAAATTATTAATGTAGCCTACAAAAAATCTCATCGGATTTCTGTGAAAATAATATTCAATAATACCCTTTATATTAGAGGTGGAAAATGTTGGAACTAACCGGAAGCTCACCAAGTTCTGAAATGCTTGGCGAAGAGCGGAAAGATGCTCCAGTTTTAATTCCTGGCACATCCTTTCATCCTGCGAAAGTAACATCAAATAATATTTTGATCGAATTACTCACTGCTTTTGCACGTACTGTTGAGGCCGACTGTATGCTAAATTGAAAGATAATAATAAAACAATTAATAATTTAGGGGCTTCCTGCCCAGGAAAACGTTAGATGTGAAATTAATGTATCGAGCGTTCATTTGCAAACTTGCTGCCAACCTGCCAACAATATATTAAAATATTACTTATTAAAAAAATGTACTATTTAAAAATGTATGAAACATTTATAATTATACTGATTATGGAATTTAACAGCAATAAGACAGTTGTTCAAATACTTCTTAAGATTGTTTTCTTCCATATGGAAATTAAGTCAGAGTGTATAATAAAAAGCCACATTTATACTTTGTGAACGTTTCGTCGTTATTATTTAGCCATCTTTAGGATCTTATGATTAAATCATTTTAGTTTCATATAAAATACAGTACAAAGTTAATTGAAAAAAAATACATTTACTTTATTTACAATTTTTTTGTAAGAGAACTTAGCGAGTTAAAGTTATGTACAGGATGAGTCAACGCTGTGGCAAAGTTGATTTGCCGTTAGAATATAATTGAGGCAAAATAGGTTCCTGTGGGGGAGCAACAAATACATATTTTAAAAATAAATTTAACTTATACAGCGTGATTCGTTCTTTGAGGGCTAACCAAAGTTGTATTTTTTTAAATGGAATTATGCAACTTTTTCGTAATAGATATTATGTGCCAAAAATCAGCTGTTTCCGAGATATTTTAATATAAAAAATGACATTTTCGATGTTACACTTGATTGTGACAAATATGCTGGTTTTTTGAGATACAATCTAAACAATCGTCATACTTGTTGTGCTAGGTTTACCGTAAATTCTGAAGTGGTTACTGTTTATAAATGTCATACAGGGTGTTCACAAAATCATACCAAATGCTATTTTTTTCAAAGGCAAAAATTTTGTTTTTTTCAAATGGAACATTCTGTATTTTTTAACGGGATGTGAAAGACCTTCTCAAAATCTACAACTTTCATAATAGGTGATATACAGGGTGTTAGTAAATAAGTGCGACAAATTTCAGGGGGTGATTCTACATGAGAAAATAATGGCAGTTTGCTTATAAACATATGTCCGCAAATAATTCGTTTTCCGAGATACGGGGTGTCAAAGTTTTTCTTAAAAACTGACGATTTAATTTATTGCTCTGAAACCGGTCGAGATGTGCAAATGAAATTTGGTGGGTTTTAAGAGGTAGTTATTGCGCATTTTTTGACACGCAATTAAGAATTTTATGTTCATCATTGGCGCGCGTACGGGTAATAATCTCAATTTTTTTAAAGAAAAAAATGGTACGCCACTGAGATATTACAAATTAAAAATCATTTTTGAATTCCTCGTTCAATTTGTGACAAAAAATCTCTCTTGCCTTTTCTTCGTATGGGGCGCCGTTTTGATGCAAAAAAATAAAACATCTTAACGCGTATTTTTTATTTCTTTAATACATTACCTAGTAGGCTACTGTCAACATTTGTCTGTTAAATACGAATATTTTTAAGAAATGTCAAATTAGCGTTTCGTCATTATTAATTTATTAAGCTTTTAGTTTGCTATAACATTAGTGTTAATAAGTAATTAATTTTTCTTTTATCGAAAAGAATGGAAAATTTTACAAATGCGGAATTGTCAGACATGCATTTTGTCTATGGTCGAAGTAATGGAAATGGTCGGCAAGCTCGACGATTGTATGCTGAGTTGTATCCAGGACGTAGGGTACCTCATCACACAATATTTGCTCGTCTTCATCAACGTTTGCGCGAAAATGGTTCATTTAAGAAACAAACGGTTGACTGTGGGCGCCCTCGAGAAGTACGAACTGTGCAACTAGAAGAAGCAGTTCTCGAGTTAATTGCGGAGTCACCTGAAACAAGTACTCGAAAAATTGCCAACATATTGAATGTAAGCAACTTCACTGTATTTAAAATTCTTAAAGAACAGCAATTGTATCCGTTTCATATTGAACGTGTGCAAGCTCTACTACCTAGAGACTTTTTTCCGCGCCTATTTTTTTGCCAATGGATTAATCATCAAATCGCTCAAATTCCTAATTTTTTAAATGCCGTTTTGTTTACTGACGAGGCTACTTTTGGACGACAGTGTATACGAAATTTCCATAACAATCACTTATGGGCTGAGGAAAACCCCCATGGAATCTTTGAAGCTCATTTTCAGCATCAGTTTTCCGTAAATGTATGGCTTGGGGTAATTGATGATCATTTAATCGGTCCATATTTCCTCCCACAACGACTAACAGGCGAATCTTATCTTAATTTCCTACAGGAAGAGTTACCTGTTCTTCTTGAAGAAATTCCTCTACAGCTGAGACAACACCTATGGTACATGCATGATGGTGCACCAGCCCATTTTAGCATTAATGTACGTAATCACTTAGACACAGTATATCCAAATCGTTGGATAGGTAGGGGAGGTACGGAACATTGGCCTGCTCGATCGCCGGATTTAAATCCTCTTGATTTTTGCATTTGGGGTTTTCTTAAGTCATTAGTTTATTCCACTCCCGTTGAAAATGTTGATGACCTGAGGAATCGAATTATAGTCGGCTGTGAGACAATAAGAAATATACCAGGAATATTTGCGCGAATACGACAATCAATGAGGCGAAGAGTTGAATCTTGTGTCACGTCTGAGGGAGGTCATTTTGAACATTTGTTGTAGCTTTGCGCCTTTTCAAAATTTTATTAGTGTTATTTTCTGTTATTGTTCTGGTTTAATGTTATTGTATTAGATAGTTCTTGATAATGTATTAAAGAAATAAAAAATACGCGTTAAGATGTTTTATTTTTTTGCATCAAAACGGCGCCCCATACGAAGAAAAGGCAAGAGAGATTTTTTGTCACAAATTGAACGAGGAATTCAAAAATGATTTTTAATTTGTAATATCTCAGTGGCGTACCATTTTTTTCTTTAAAAAAATTGAGATTATTACCCGTACGCGCGCCAATGATGAACATAAAATTCTTAATTGCGTGTCAAAAAATGCGCAATAACTACCTCTTAAAACCCACCAAATTTCATTTGCACATCTCGACCGGTTTCAGAGCAATAAATTAAATCGTCAGTTTTTAAGAAAAACTTTGACACCTCGTATCTCGGAAAACGAATCATTTGCGGACATACGTTTATAAGCAAACTGCCATTATTTTCTCTTGTAGAATCACCCCCTGAAATTTGTCGCACTTATTTACTAACACTCTGTATATGCGTTCCTCATATTTTATATTTTTCGCAATTTCTTTATTTTTCATTTTTTTACGATAAATAGAGTCGACGTACTAGGGCTAATGAGTTGAAACAAAAAAGCATTGTTTAAAATATAACTTTACTTTTTGCAGAAAAGAACAATAATCCTAAATTATGCAGCTTTCTTATTCTTATTGAATTTTTAGCGAATGAGACATCTTTTATATGATAGCAAAATATATATTTATTGTTAAACAAAGTTTTAATAAGTGTTACAATAGCTCTCTAAGTACCCTGTCTTTTACAAACCCCCCCACAAAAAAAGTCAAGTGGTGTAAGGTCATATGATCTAGGAGGCCATGACAGTGGCCCACCTCGAGCAATCCGTCTATTAGGATAAATTTCATCAAGATACATTTCCAGTGGAATTGAAAGTTTCTATTAAAATACTAAAGGTTTTTTTGGAGGGTTGTCGATGCTTTGAATAGGTATTTCATTTGATATAGACGCGCTGCAAGTAAACAATTTTGTTGAGCTTCTCCCAGCACCCATGTCATACCGATACGTCATTCTCTTGAGAAATTCATTACGAACAAGTAACAACAAAACTATACAAACAATATTAATTAATTAAGAATAACTATTTGAATGACAGAAAAACGCTACTTCCAACAGTCAAAGCTAATGACAGGAACAACTATTGACAGTTACAAACATTTCTCTTGTTTCACTACCATATCAATGCCTCCCTAAGATATTTTCAAAAAAAAATAAAGAAATTACTAAAAACATCATAAAATATGAGGAACTGATACACAGGGTGTTCTGAAAGTCCATCAGGAAACTCTGGGAGGTGATTCTGCGAATTGTCAATTGTTTGCAAGTTACAGCTTGTCAAACTTAATTTTTTTAAAATATTTCTATTTCAATAATTTATTTAATTCAAGTTCGATTAATCTCTCAATTGGCACACTCATTAAGTAGATGAAGTTCTATTGGATCAGTCAGAGAAAAGTTTCATTATGCGCCGCTAGAGGGCACTTTACCCAGAACTCAATATTTGTTTTGTCCATAACTTTTTTCTCTTGCTAGACATCACAGAAATTTGAACATTATTGAAAAGAGAAATAATATCAGTATCTATTATGAAAAAGTTGTATAATTTCATGTAAAATATAAATATCTACTCAAATACATGGGGTTCCATTAAATAATACAACTTTGGTCAGCCATCCGAAAACGAATCAACCTATATAAGTCAAATTATTTTTAAAATGTGCATTTCTTGCATTGAAAGAAATGTACTTATTAAACTGTTTTTCTAGAATAATGTGTACAGCGCATATTAAAACTTTTCTAATAGCTGTTTTACATTGCGAATTTATTCATGAATTAATTCAAGTCGCTTCGTGAAGAAACTGGACAAGTGTAATGTACCAAATCTGCTGTCAAATAACTTCATGAATTTATTCATGAAGTTCTTCACGAATTAGAATTCTAATTTTCGTGAATTTCTTCGTAAAGTTCGGAAGTACCAACTCAACAAATCTTCAGCCTTAGATCTGTAACCTGAGGGGTTATTTCTTTAATTATCTATCTACCGTTATGACCAGTATCATAACGAGTCTGGATTTCAAAAGAGTTTACTTTTCAATTCTCGAAAGGGAGTTTGTCATTATCATTATACTTTAATTAATACATGGGAACTTAGAAATGTTGTATGTTCAGAGAATGAATTTCAGGCATTCACCCTCTATTGTTTACGTAGAATGTAATTCAGTGGCTGGCTATACAGGGTGACACAGAAGTTGAGAGAAACAAAAGGAAACACCAAAACTTCCAGGAAGGGTTTTAATAACAATAAACAAAACAAACAAACAAAATAACAACACAACGGCTCGAACAACATTATTAATTAATTTATTGACACGCGACAGCGTACCGAGATTCAGGGAATGCGAGATTTATAGCAAAATTTGGAAAAAACTTTATCCATTATTAAATTTAATTAATTAGCCCGAGACTCTAAAACTAAGTCGACTGCTCAATGTGGAACCTAAGGAAGAACTGCCTTTTTTCCTAGATCTCTCCTGAATTCGACACTTCGTTTCGACACGCCCATTTCTTGGGTCCAGAAGTTTCTGCTCTTATCTTACTGGCGGGAACCCTGAATGACGGGACGCTTTGGCATAACTATGCCATGTTAATAATTACCTAATTGACTGGACTTACATTTATATAAATAATTTTGAGACTAAACTTACAAACAACCCTATACCTTCCTCTTGTGACTCCGCATAGCAATACGGGACGGATTAGTCCATCTCATTTAATATAGCTTGGAAAATCCGCCTAAAAACCAGCTATTATTATTTTCCTGACAACATTCTAACAAATTATTCTTGGAATTCCTACGTTCTTGAAATGCATTTTGCGCGTTATTTGAAATATCGATTTTTCTCTTTATACTAGATGCTCAACACATTGCCCCGACAGTTTAAGTGAACTTGTTAAAAAATATTGCTAAATTACGACGCTACCTACTTGAAAACTCTTAACTTAATTAGTGTTGACTGAAATATTTTACTTTTTGGCCCATCCGTTCCGAGAACTAACCAATAAATCACCACGCGTCTCGGCTTTTGTTACAGATAAGGTTATATTATTGACATAAATAAATAACTGTGTGGCGTCGTACTACTTTTGTATTGTTTTTATTGGTATGTTGCTTACAAATATTAATATTTATCAACAGTGTCAAAACGGTATCGCTGTTATAACATTACGTATATGTGGAAATGTAAAACATTTATTTGAATAAAATTTGAAATTTACTTGTTACTTTGATTTGTTGGTAGAATTGATTTATGTATTAAGGGCGCCATATTCTTTAAATAGTGTTTTCCACAAAGACAAATAATTTCAAACATTTAATAACTGAATAATCTAAAGCTTATCAAATAATAGGAATGTTATGTCATGCCATCTGAGTATTTTCAAAGACGCCGCAGTAAAACGAATAAACAGGTGCAAAAAACGATCAAACCATCAAGGTTTTAGGTACTGAATTATACGAAAATACTACCTTTTTATATATAACTCCAGATGTAACTATTCTTATAACATTTACTTGCTTAGTCCTACATATAAAATTGTTTACTTTTATTTATAAGTATGTGAAAATAATTCTTAAAATGTGGGGTTAGGATAACAGCAAACGCATGTTTTACAAACGCCTTTTTTAGTTATTATTTTATTTGAGTAAATTTAAATAGTAACAATGAATAAACAGAACACCAAGGATTTTATTTTTGTGCTTACTTTTGTTCTATACGTTTTACTTTTCAAGATTTCAGTACCTAAAAACGTCAGATATTTGACTATTTCTCGGCCAGGGATATATATGGTCACCTTAAAGTAATTCACGAAGTCTGTAGCAGTGTAAAACCAAACTTTTTATTAATAAATTCGTGAATTATGAAGAACTTCGGTAATGAATATATTGTCAATGTAAAACAGCTATAACAGATATACAACTTTTATTTAAGAAACACACTCGTCTTCATACTCATTATTCAATGAGATTAATTGGAATGCTAAGTGCATACACTCTATGAAGTTGTATAAGCATCTAACTGTTTTGTGGTTTGTAATTGGTTTGGTTTGTCGTATTTAAATCTTGTCTAAATATTAAAAAGTAACCTATTATCTTGTGTGCCCTATTAGAAACCGCTGATGTTAAGCTTTAAATAAATGGAGAAACAGAAAGTCAGTCAACCAGAGGAAATAGAGTTGGAGGAAATGAAAGTCAACCACTTTAGTCTTATATCTATCATTTCATAAAGAGCATAAACAATATTGTAAACCAATTACACAATAATTTAGTAAGAGATATATAGTCAAAATGCATTTTATATCCAATATTCACCTGTTTAATTGTCACATATAAGTATACAATGTTCTTAAAATGGCAGTTAGAATTGTAATAAAGAATAAAGTGCATTTCTTTCAGTGTTAAGTTAAACATTTCTGAAGATGTCTGATATTAATTTGGGCTTGCTATTAAATCGTTATCCATCTACAAATATTAAAGCTTGAGTGGCTAATGAATGAGACGGCCGTATTCATACTTAAGCAGAGACGGAGGCGTTTTTTTTGGAAAATATTACAAATAATCAGTATATGATAAGTATCTGGATGGATACCTTTTGTTGTAATAAAGCCCCAACAGAATTAATTTAACAACCTCAGAAGCACTTAAATAAATTAATACACTACTTACACACTACAATAAAAACAATCAAACAAATCAATTGTTGAGGCATTTATTTTAATGGTATATTCATGTAATATTCCACCTTTCTTTCTTTACCTTGTTTTTCTATCTAAAAAAAATGTAGTAAAAGCTGTAGTATAACAACCCTGGGTTCGATCGAAAAAAAATAAAGTAAACGTAGTTGTGGCCAATAATATGTGTTTGACATAAGGAATACCTACGTTGTATACATCTATTGTTTTTATTGGCTGGAAGGCGCTGGCTACTAACTTTAAAGAAGGGAAGTATGGTTTAATTTTATAAAACAAAAGTAGAGTAAATACACCTAACTTTATTATTTACGTACAACAGTCTTCAAATTAAACATGTGACAAATAGAAAGAACAACAAAAACATTAACAACCATTTAACATAAAGGCTCACCTAGAGCTCCTGCGGGGAAAGAGCATGGCAGAGAAACCCACGATCGTTACTCTAAATACCCAAACATAAATACAAAACAACCGCTAACAAAAGGTACAAATTAAGATCTTTGCTAATGATAAATAACACCTGACTCATTTAATGTGTCACTAAATATCACCTCACTCGAATTAAACATACACACTTCCAAGTAAAACTGAAGAGGTTTGGTGTTAGTTAGCCGGCAGGGCCGGAAGGTACTGGAGTCTCATATGGGAGGCAATCCAGCTATGAGTTGAGATTTCGGAAGATCTGTTAGCAATTCTTTTTTTGTATTTAATTATTCTTTTTTTTAGATTCGTCCCTCAAGGGCGAAATTGTTAGTAAATTCAACAAGGCCCTTATAGGCGTATGACATAAAGTGAGCACAAGAAATGCTTCATTATTTGTTTTTCGAACAACGTAATCATGATAAAACAAGTTAAATGCGAAACAAAGGAGTTGTTATTGCAATATCTGGGCAGTCACGACAATAAATATATATTTTAACATGTAATAAATAATGAGCAATCGTTAATAATAATTGTAACAATTTTACCTTAGAAAAATATACGCCCCTGAGCATAAAACAATGAAGGCTAAACATTCGCAGAATTATTATCATGAAACATCTATAACCATCACAATCATAAGATTACATAGAACAATTAACAACAAAGTACTTAAAGAATATTACCTGCTAATTAATACCGGTTAAACACTTATTTTTTCACTACTTTGCCACACTACCCGCCGATCATCTTACTCCCATCTTCACACTGTTCTCCCATCAACTATTTAGGCTTCCTTCCAGAACTCCCCACCTAAACGTTTGTTTTTGCGCTTCCTTCTACCAGCTGTCAATATTACGTTTTCATTATTATACAACACTCATGTAACAGGTAACGTCGAAGTTGATACGATAAGTATGGTTTTGCACAAAGCCAAATATTCGGAAATTTTCATGCTATCTGAAAGAAATATTTAAAAAACAAGTGAATGTTGCATATCGTAAAAATAAATTAAGCTTGTGTTTTTAACGAAACACTGTATATTTCTCATTTTTTGAATTCCTATCTTTTTTTGTGATCACAGTGTCGCATATTTGTTTTGATAGTTTGCACAACAATTTGGTTTATTTACTACTTATTTTATTGTTAGTGCTGTATAATACTTCACTCATTCTGTTCTTAAAGCAAGTTATAATGCCCTATGTTAACCACATCAGTGGTAGTACTAACTTTGATCAGTATTCTTCTTCCTTGGGTCATATAACAAGTCGTTATTTGTTTACTTTATCTCTCAGGTCCCCCACAGATTGAAGATTAACATTTCTGGGAGATCATAAAATTATCCATTTTCATGAAAAACTTATTATAAAAAATGTCTTCGGTGGACAAGATTATTACAAAAAACTGTCATACTGTTGTATTTTTTTTTAATAAAAAATCACCCTTTATAAATTTGAAATGAACATGCCACCATCTCTATTTAAAATAAAACATGTGTCTTAACATGTCATATATTTTAAATGTGAGCCTTTGTAAATATTTTTTTGTTATTGAAATATGTGTCAACATAAATAGTACGTGCTTTATTTTTTAATGCATTTGTGTTATACGACTGGTATATTTTTCGTTAGAGAAGCTCTCCATATACCCACATACATTTTAAGACGAGAATGTTGTTCCTTATTATTGATCAAATAAAACTTATTCTGATTATCTTCCGCTTCAAACGTAATATAACTTAAGAAATATAAATCGTCTTTTATTATTAATTAAAGACTTGCAAATATTCCTGAATAGATTGATTTAATTTGTTCCTATAGTTTGAGGTAGAGAAGGTAGGTGTTATTTAAAATTTTCGAGGGATCGCTCCTGAAAAGTTTGTGGTGGGTGTTGATTACTCTTTGAATTACTTCGGTGTACTTTCTGGTTCAACAGATATTGGAGTGGATGCTTTGAAATTTATTCGTGGCTTAATTTTAACATTTTCTGGGTAACAGGAAATTGATATTAAAAATTGAAAAGTTTAACAGCATTACAATGTGTTTATAGTTACCTACATAATTTAAAAAGAAGATGAAAATAAGAAAATAATAAAATTGGGTATTTTTACCACATTGAAAATATATTTTTTTTAATTATATAACCCCTTGCACGAAAAAGGTCAGTCAAGGAGTTGATTTTATAAATTTAGTTTTGACTAACTTTAAATATTTCACGTCGAAGTCTTCTTTTCCGTGTTACAGAAACACTCCATAAAATAAAAAAATTAACAAACAATGCTACAAATAAATAATTATAGTCAATACATTTTGAAATTAATCATTTAGAGGAAGATGTTATTCGCTTAAACAAATTTTTTTTTCATCGTGGCAGAAATACCCAACTAAATAAAAACATTAGCGAAAAATCATTAATTATTTCACAAAATATTTTATCAAATTGAACTTTTTCATTAGCTGTGAATAAAAATAACTTACAATGATAACATATTACGTATATTTCTTAAATTTATTTATATTTTCTCTTCTTTTAATTCTTAAAGGGAGGACTAATTATTAGAAATATAGTTAGTTCGTTTCTTAGTTAACTATTTGGCTAACAATAATTTTTACAGGATTGAGATTGAGATTAATAGCAGCAGCAATTATGTCAGTGGATATGGCACTAATATATTTTCTCACACTCCATAACGAAAACTAATTAGTACGTTACACGAAAATCTCGTGAGAGTTGTACTCATCTAGATGTGATTAAAATTCATTACTATCTAAGTAATTGTTTTCTCCAGATTTATTCAGATTCTATTTTGAGCAATAATTTATCTAAGTACTGAATTCCAATTATTTATACACTTAGAAGGGGTTGTTCTGACATTAATTATTAATACCAAATTATGATTTCTCATCTCAAAAACCCCCGGTTACCAAATTTTGTGCGAAAAATTTATCTTTCGTTAAAAATTAATAAGAAAATCGAAAAAATTTTAATTTCAACACCCTGTATCTCAGAAACGAAGCATTTCCGGGCAAAGGTTTATACAAACTTTTTTTCTTAGAATTAACTCAGGAATACCCCACTCCTATATCCTTAATTTTCAAATACAGTATCAGTTGTTTATATTAAGCCATCTTTGTGAGCAAAATTATAAAAAAGGAAAGGAGCAATGTCACTCACTGTGAACTAATTTTTTTTACGAATTCTTTTACCAAAAACAAGATTAATATTTCTTTTTATCAAGAAGTTTTTCATGCATTTAAATGAAAACATCAGCCCAATGAGGTTAAAGAACAACTTGACAGAACATCTAGCATTACCAACTGCAATACCAACTGAAAACGGAGGCGGTAAATTTCTATGCTTCTCAAAATGTAATAAAAAAAGTATAAATGCCACTAAGATTGTATTATCAGACTTTTTATTTAAAGCATTAGAAAAATCATTGATACGAACAATCTCGAGAAAAATTCGCTTATTACAATTAGTCTCATTTTCCAAACCTGCGAAAGCATCAAAATCCATTTTATGACTTGTCCTTAATGTATGTAAAGTAAGTACACGTGAAGTTTTTTTTAAATTAAAGTCACTTTTTGTGGAATATGAGTCTACCTTTGAGCGTACGACCAATTAAGTCTATTCACAATTAAAACAATCAATTTTATAAACAACTCCCGATTTTTTAAGTTTTTGGTAAGGTTCCTTTGTCTTAAATAACAATCTATTACATTTAAGTAGATATTAAAAACTAATTTTAACATTTAAATCCTTAAAAATGTACATTAATTTTACATGTACATTCAACCGTGGAAATTATATCCAATAGATACTTAAGTATAATAAATCATTTTAAAATTAATTACATTGTTACCAAGCGCTGGGATAAAAAGTGCAATATTGTGTACGAACATATATTTTTGTAGCGTAATAACAGATGTAGTCTCCACTAAATGCGAACTAATGATGTTGGAAAACTGGATATCTTACTGAATCCCGGTAGGATTGTTTTTATCTCTGCTCTTGTGTCCAAGCTAAAAAGACCGCATTTGTCAATATTCTCAACTGAGGATGGCTGAAGGGTGAAAATACCCGCAATCATTTATATCTGTCGGGTTTCTTCCCGATCAGCCACACACATTTCTGATTAAGACAAATAACGAATTAGTTACCGACCTGATCTGGCTCAAGCGTTTCTCTCCAACAGAGTGTCTATATAATTTTTCCACTTTAGAGCAGAGAATTTATTAATATCTCTGTGAGATAAAGCTAAATTAAAACGTAGTTGACGTAAATCTGAAGTTAACTGGAATAATTACAAAAAATTGAGAAATATAGTAACATTAGCATATCGCAGCGAAGGAAAAGAGCTTTGGTCTTCCATAAAGAGTTAAATTTGAGATGCTATATGCAACCCAGTGAACTACCAAATCATATATTCAATGTGGACAATATTAACAATCATTTTATCTACTTATTAAATTCCTCAGTTAGCTCTAAATAATATTATTACTTCTTATTATGAGCCAAACAATAAAGTATTAAATACTAATACCTCTAAATTTTATATTGTTCCTGAAATTTATTGAAGTTTTATAAATACTTTCAGATGTCAAGAGTACGGCTGTTGATTATAATGGAATTAACACATTAGCGAATAGATCGTACATGTCTACGTTCATATGTTACTTATATTAATTTATTAAACGTTTTTCCTTATTGGAAAAATGCTCCTGTGATTCCTTTGCCGAAAGTAAAAAAATCCTACTAATCTAAGCACTCCTATCAGTCTTCCTTACCGTTTAAAAAATTAAAAAAAAATGAAACTACAGTTATGTAAGCATTTAGTTGAGAACATCATCAATCGAGATTCAAAAAGAATCACAGTTGCTCTTCTACTTTCGTGAGTTTAACTAATAACATATTTTCTGCTTTTGATGAAAGGAAATTATTACTTGATGTCATCTGCCTGTAATTGCAACTGTAAAATATGTTAGACTTTCATCTGGCGCCGTGCAAATTGTCTCTATCTCACAAACAGAGAGCAAGCTGTACCTTAAGAACAATACATCTCGGTTTTTAACTACCGAGAATACTCAGTTTTAGCGCCAGTTCTGTTCATTTTTTATAAGTTCAATTTTCTTTCTAGTTTTATATCTTATATGCAGTTTTACTTCACTGATGATAGTTAAGTTTTCTTTTGTCATTTCATCACAAACGAAGAGTACAATCAGTATCAGCAAAAAATTCAAAATTTTGATGAATTAGCTCAGGTACATTGTTTACAGATTAGTAGATAAATCTATGGTTATTATTTTCGGTAATAAAAGAAAAACAAAACACATTTTGTGTAAGTTTTTCAATTCGAGCTCAATAAATGGTGTTAGTATTAATTTTAATAATTCTGTGTTGGGAAATAACAGTCTCACAAACAAAAAGTGGCAGGTCCGAAAGACAAGACCATGATATTCAAATGGTTTTGCGGTCGCTGAATCCCAATCCGATATCCGTTTGACACGATTAGCTCTGGTTTAAGGTCAGTTCAAGGTCAAATATAGAAAATCAATTGTCAACAAACTAAACCTACGTATCTATACGTTTTTGGGGTCGCTGAATCCGAATCCGGTGTCCGTTTGATGCGATTAGGTATGGTTTAAGGTCAGTTCAAGGTCAAATGTAGAAAATCAGTTGTCAACAAATTAAACCTACGTATCTATATGTTTTTGGGGTCGCCGAATCCGAATCCGGTGTCCGTTTGAAGCGATTAACTCTGGTTTAAGGTCAGTTCAAGGTCAAATGTAGAGAATCAATTGCCAACAAAGTAAATCTATATATCTATGCGTTTTTTGGGGTTGTTGAATCCGAATCTGATGTCCGTTCGACCTGATCAGGTCTACCAAATACTTTCTAATAGATAAAGATCAACATACGAAAGATGCTTATAAACATTTTTTGGTTTTGAACTTCAAAATGAAAAATTTGATTGGGTTTGAGTAGAGAGAAAGGTTTCACCAAGATATTAAAGAAGGAGGGTGGCAATGAAACTATCACTTAAAGTACTAATGATGATGAATATATCACGTTGTGAAAAAGACAGGAACAATATCACAACAAAAAGTAAATGATGTTCGAGATTTGGGCCTGGCAAAGGATGGAGCAGAGTTCCTAACATCATGGCTAAAAAAAAATACTAAGCAAGCCGAAAAAGTGAAAGCGTTTTACTATCGACACAGAAATAAAGAATATTCTTCTAACGATGAATAATTTTCCTTAGGTTAGGTTAGGTTAGGTTAGGTTAGGTTAGTGATATCGTTGGATTGATGAATCACTTCAAACATGGATGTTATAAACCTAATGAGTAGAGTGGACTGTTCACATTCATCAAAGAGAAGCATGGAAGCTGTTCTACTGCATAATACAAATGCGTATGCAGTCGTTCTTGTAGTATATCAAAATGGATATGTAGGTTTACTTTGCTGGCAATTGATTCTCTACATTTGACCTTGAATTGACCTTAACCCAGATCTTATAGGGCCAAATGGACACCGGATTTGGATACAGCGACCCCAAAAACAAATAGATATGTAGGTTTACTCTGTTGGCAATTGATTCTCTACATTTGCCCTTGAACTGAACTTAAACCAGATCTGATCGAGTCAAATGGACACCGGATTCAGATTCGGCGACCCCAAAAACGTATAGATATCTTAGTCTTAGTTTGTTGGCAATTGATTCTCTACATTTGACCTTGACCTGATCTTAAACTAGACATGTTAAACGGACACTGGATTCGGATTCAGCGACCCCAAACCATATGGATACCATGGTGTTGTCTTTCGGACCTGCCATTTTTTTTGTGGGGCTGTGTAATTGATCAAAATTTTATCTTTTCTTTTCACCTTAACAAATAATAATTAATCGTTTATTTTTAATTCTGAAATTGAAAGCTGTACTTGATTGGCACTAATTCATATGAATTATGGTGATGTAGTATACAACACATGTTTGTCAGCATTTGGTACCAGTCGACTAATTATTTTTTGTCATTCGAAAGGTCATATAAATCATATTTTTAGAATAATTCATTCTATGAATATGACAGATAGAAGGGTTGCATCTTTTCCATAAGTATCTGTTAACGAAAATCTTTCCCTATTTATTCCTCATAATATACATCGCAATATATACATCGCAATATATATCCTCATAATATATACATCGCAAATACATCATCACAACTCTTATACATCTAACTTTAGTTTTTGAGTTAGACTTCACAATTTTGATAGTAGCTTATTCATACAGCTCCCAACTTTCGGATTTTCCCTTCGGAATTGCAGCTAGCCCACACTTGTTAGACCTTCACACTCACACAATACATGGACTATGGAATCTGCTCTCGTTTCTGACATAATCGTCTTACTTAGATATTTACTGTATCAACGCCCGGTTAATAGTCTTACTGATATTAAATATCTTCATTCAAGAAGATAGGTCCGTATATTACAGACAACAACAAGAACACACACCAGTTGCCTGGTGGAGAACAACCACTTTATTAATATGCGCCAGTCCATGGCATATTAGAAATGTGAAATAACCAGTTAGCACCAACGCATCTATAGATTTGAAAAGAATATTTAGACAGTAATAGTATAAAGCAATGACTCTGAAAGGAATTCCCTGTTACAACTAATCTTGTCTGGTAAACGGATGGCTCAAAAATTAACACACGATTAGAAACTGGGATATATGAAGCTAAGGGCTAAGGAAGGCCTTAACTTCACCTTGAACTCTTATTCATGTAACCTTGGAACACACGCCACAGTCTTCCAGACATGGTGATAGCCATTGAATATTGTCCAGCGAAATTATTATTATTATTATTATTACATAATAGCAAGGACACAGGCAAAGCCTATTTAGTCCAATAAAATATNGTAAACATACATCGCAAATACATCATCACAACTCTTATACATCTAACTTTAGTTTTTGAGTTAGACTTCACAATTTTGATAGTAGCTTATTCATACAGCTCCCAACTTTCGGATTTTCCCTTCGGAATTGCAGCTAGCCCACACTTGTTAGACCTTCACACTCACACAATACATGGACTATGGAAACTGCTCTCGTTTCTGACATAATCGTCTTACTTAGATATTTACTGTATCAATGCCCGGTTAATAGTCTTACTGATATTAAATATCTTCATTCAAGAAGCTAGGTCCGTATATTATTACAGACAACAACAAGAACACACACCAGTTGCCTGGTGGAGAACAACCACTTTATTAATATGCGCCAGTCCATGGCATATTAGAAATCTGAAATAACCAGTTAGCACCAACGCATCTATAGATTTGAAAAGAATATTTAGACAGTAATATTATAAAGCAATGACTCTGAAAGGAATTCCCTGTTACAACTAATCCTGTCTGGTAAACGGATGGCTCAAAAATTAACACACGATTAGAAACTGGGATATGTGAAGCTAAGGGCTAAGGAAGGCCTTAACTTCACCTTGAACTCTTATTCATGTAACCTTGGAACATAAAAGAAAAAGAACAAATAAGTATGTGAACAGAATATCAAAATAACAATATAAATCACAGCTAACTAGCGAAACAGGCCATAAACCGCACACGAAAATACACTAGGCGCGCACTCACTAAAAATTCTGATGACATCCATGCATCCAACCCATTCTTGAAAAAGTTGACCGATGGGGCAGTAACAACAGATGAAGGTAGGCTATTCCAATGGTAGAACACTCTATTTGGGAAGAAATTTTGACGCAAAGACGTTTTGAAGTTTTCTCTCGATAATTTAAACTGATGACCACGTAAACGCTCATCCAAATTTAACCTAAATAGGTCTCCAAAAGTTAAACTGTATTGATTATTTATAATCTTATACATTTGGATAAGATCACCACGAAGACGTCTCACATTAGTACAAGTAATTCTCAAATTATCCAAACGGTGATGATATGGAAGAGATCTAAATTTGGGGATCCATTTTGTGAATCTTCTCTGCACGCTCTCTATCAGATTAATATCTTTTATCAGGTAAGGGGACCATATGTTCACGCAGTATTCCAGATGCGGACGAATATATGTTTTATATAATTTTAAGAAGACCTGATCGTTTGAACTCTGGAAACACTTATTTAGAAGATAAGACACGGAGTTGGCTTTTTTCACAACGGTGGAAATATGTTCAGACCAAGTGAGACTGGAATTGATTACTACACCCAAATCATTCTGGTTTTCGACAGTTGTTATAAGTTGACCTTGACCGAAAGTGTATGTTGCCTTGGGATTATTTTTACCAATATGTATAACAGTACACTTATTTAGATTCAAAGGGATGAGCCAATCATAGCACCAGTGCTCGATGGAATTAATATCATCTTGTAGAGTTTGATGATCTTGTAGTGCATTTCCAAATATCTTAGTATCATCGGCATACAGTGCATGCTGCGATTTGAGCTGTAGCGAGAGATCAGCTGTATATACCAAAAATAGGACTGGTCCAAGAACAGAGCCTTGCGGTACCCCTGAAAGAGCTGCTTGAGATTCTGAATGCGATTTGCCAACTCGTACTGAAAACGTTCGATTTGTGAGGAAACTATCTATCCAGGCAAGTAATGGGCCTCGTATACCATTATGTTCCAATTTATACAATAGCCTGTTTTTCGGGACTCTATCAAACGCCTTGGCAAAATCAAAATACAGAACGTCGACTGGAAATCCCTTGTCTAGCCATAGTGTCCACGAGTTCACAGACGATAAAAGGTTCGTAAAGGTAGAACGGCCCGGAAGGAAACCATGCTGTGTATCAGGAATAATGCTGTGGGCAAGTAAGTAGCTGAGAAGGTCCTCCTTTATTATACGTTCCAGAGTTTTTACGCAGACAGATGTTAAACTTATTGGTCTGTAGTTATTTGCATCCAGTTTATCGCCTTTTTTAAAGATGGG
Organism: Anoplophora glabripennis; assembly: GCF_000390285.2. Taxonomy (NCBI): domain Eukaryota; kingdom Metazoa; phylum Arthropoda; class Insecta; order Coleoptera; family Cerambycidae; genus Anoplophora; species Anoplophora glabripennis. The sequence continues at coordinate 416,036 of NW_019416398.1, read as the reverse complement.
GGTTACTGATGCAGTAAGCCATATTTTAGGAAGCTGGGCTGTTCTTAAAGAAGTTTGCATTATGAACGAAAGAGGCTTCGCAAGGGCTGTTGCAGAGATCTTTAATATATTTGCAGGTATCTCATCTGGACCTGGAGAGGAGTTAGTACGGAGCCGTTTTAGATGTTTTAATACCACCTCTTCAGAAATAAAGATATTTTCTAAAGAATTTTCAACACGTGGATTTGGTAAAGCAGGATAGGGTCCAAAAGGTTCAACACAAAATACTGACTGGAACATGTTCGAGAGCACTTCAGCAGCTTCAAGATCACTAACAGAGATAGATCCATCGGATTTTTTGACCATAGGAGTTTTGACAGCAGTCTGAAGTTGACTTCTAGTATACTTATATAATGCTTTTGGACCTTTCTCCACAAGGTTATTCTCAAAATTTTGCCTAGCAACTCGAATGTCATGGGTTAATTTATTTGAGAATTCACGATGAGCGAGAAAGTCCTCTACAAGACCAGTACGTTTGTATCTACGCCAAAGACCATGTTTCGCCTTGGCTCTAACTATAAGATCACCACTAATATATGGCTTCTGAGAATTTGAAACTTTGCGAATAATAGTACTGCAATTACTCATAGCATCAGAGATAGCTTCATGAAAAATATTCCACATCTCCTCAACGTTATTAGAAGAAAAAATGTCCTCCCAAGATAAGCTATTCAGTTGGGATTGAAGATCGTCATAATTGATTCTCGTAATATTATTAATAATATTTCGGCCAGTGTTATGTTCAAAGACTTGAATTTCAAAAGTTATAACAACATGATCGGAACAGCCAATTGGAGGGTACAATTCAAGACTTGCTATAATGTTATCATCGTTTGTTAATAGAAGATCAAGTAAGGAGGGTTCTTGATTTTGTCGATATCTAGTAGGTTCTCGAATGAGTTGATCAAATCACTAGTTAAATACCAACGAATTTTTATTCACTTCGATGTTAGACTGCGCTAAAAGCAATGAACTCATAGGTGTGATCCAGGCTGGTATGGAATGATTTGGATGATTTGGTAAGTCTAGGACGTCGAAACGATATACTATTAGCTTGGATACCAGAACATGGGGAACTCCGCAGCAAGTACAAGGCTAATAAAGTAACTAGAGAAAACACATAAAGTTCTGAAGGGATCCCAACCACCTGGAGCATTGCTAGCTGCTTCATTAATGGAATAGATGAAAGATGAGGGCTGAAAATTATTTACTTGGGCAGGGGACAAAGCAAGAAGTTCTTAAACTCTAGTGAGTATAGTTCTCATAGTCCCTGAAATACTCAGGAAAACTATCCCCTTGGAGACTTTCCACCCTTATTTGCAGCATCTTCTATGCTCCGGCTCATACTCAGTTCATGAGAGTTAAGAGAGTTCTCTGTGTAACCTGACTTCTCGGATTCGAACCTTTGAGGAACGTTTTGCAAGATAAAGGTTTAGAAATTATAAAGTTATGGAAGGAAAACATTTCTTTCTCATTTAATATAAAACTTAAATGCAAATTTCTATCTCAAAGATACGGTTATTGTGTAAAAGAACTTGGATAATATATTTTATTCTTTGGTATTTAAAGAGGAAGAATAAAGACAGCAAGCGATACCTAAGATGCCTTCATTGGGTGTCAAGAAAATTGACATTTTTAATTTTTACCTTGAAAATTTTAATTAACATTTAAATAGCTTTGCCAGCTTTAAATATTTATGAGAAATGCATATGAGTATCAATCAACACAACCATATTATATTATTGTAAACAATTGTAATTCGAATTTGTTTCACTACAACTCATGCCTATCACAAATTCAACAACAGTCATTGAGTCTATAATTATCCATAGTAAAATATGTAGATTCTTATTTGCCACCATGGAACAGATATTTTTCTTCTTTATCTTTGCGTACAACAATAAATAATGCAAAAATCTACACCACAGAGGTTTTTTCTTTGTTAATTGTGGACGGTAATTGCCGTTGATTACCATTAGAGGGCTTGATTTATTCAATCGCTGTGTCCATACAAATGCTGCAGCACCCTCTCACATTCGGCATTAACGAATGTCCATAGCAATTACGTCGAGAATTCTCAAAATACCATTACAACACGTCCCAGCCCTACCAAATTGCGTTTTCCCTGTTTGTAGTCAAGCTTATTTATTTACATATGCGATGACCCAAATGACATTAGAAGATTTGATTTTAATTAACTGTTATTTCAGTTTTTATCAGCATTTTGATAGCCTATCCCTTGGAACAATGAATTTAAAAAGAAGATAAAATTGTGAATATTTACATACCAACCAATAAAACAAAAAGAGAATAAATCTATAAAATTACCTCGATAATTAATTTTATATTTAATAAATACAGAGTAATTCAGTCATAATGTCATTAATTTTAAGAAGAGATAGAGAAAAATGAGTATAACACGATGGCGTGATTTAAAAAAAATGAAATGCATATTTAAGCTGAAAAAAATATTTTCAAATCATTATTTAACGCCCTTTTCAGTCTGTTACTGACCGGCTGACGTCAGCCGGTTATTCACAGTATTGCGCACAACTACGATATGAACAAGGCGCCCTAGATGCAACGTTTCCATATTTATATATTTTCGCTCATATAAAGACAATAAATAAATGGTTTGCTCATGTCAGCCAATTATAATTTAAATTGCTATTAATTATTTTTTGTAATTATCAACATATTAGATTGTTTTTGTTGCCCAGCAAGAATCTCGAGGAGGTCTGAGCATGCCTTGCCACAAATCAGTTTTTATTAACATCATAATGTTAATTTTTTAATTTTCTGTAAGCCTTCGGGCTTACAGCAAATGTTCAAATACGTTACCGTTACCGTCTATGCACAAGTGCACTTTGGGTAGATGAACGGCGGATGCGATGGAATAAACCAGGGTTGTTACGTATTTCTTCAGCGGCATCTTCGATACGATTCCGCAACTGCTCTACATTCTCTAGCTCGGTGTGATACACGACATATTTCATATAACCCCATATACAAAAGTACATAGGATTTAGGTCCGTCGGGCGCGCTGGCCATCTTATGGGCCCTCATTTCTCTATCAACTGATTTGGATATTGATCGTCTAAAAATCCACGGACATCGCTAGCAAAATGGTCTGGAGCTCCGTCGTGTATATACCACATATCGTACCGTAGCATCTGAAGGGGAAGGTTTTCAAACAATTCTACTAAAAATTGAAAGTAACGCGGCCCAATCAGATGTTCATGTAGAAAATGCGGCCCAATTAAACGATCACCGGGTTTTCATCTGACCAAATGTGGCTATTATGATTGCAAAGAAATTAGCTTTGTTTCACTTTACATAAAATTTAATATTGAAGTTACAAAACTCCAAGAGTTCAAATAATTTAGATTTCATTTCGTAACCATTTCAATTTCATTATAGAAAGAATGACATAAAAAACCAACACTCACTAGATAAATTATAAAGAGAGGGTGAAAAGTATGTAGTATTTAAATATTTACTGTAAGTAATACAAGAGAGACTTGTATATTCCATAAAAAACAATCGGACGGAGACAAATTCTGGCACAATAAACAACTCGGTACGTGTTTCTGACCTATGCTAACCTGTCCAGGTCACTAACCTTCTAACCCAGTTTTGACTTGCACTATATGAATAGAACTCGGACAAGACGTAAAGAAACATTTTTGTCTCGATACATGATGAATAGATATTTTATTTTAAATATTGTGATAACAATTGTTATTTATTCATTAATGTTGATGCTAAAACAACAAATGAATAGGGATGATTGTTTTCGAATGTACGGTTATTACAATTTATCATTTTTAATATTATTAACGTTTTCACATTTTATAATTTATTATGTTAAATAATACATAGTTTTAGTATTATGTTCAATTTATTATTCAATATGCAGTTGTGTATAACCAAAGTTTAAATAATAAATGTAAACTTTGGTGTAACCTAGGTAGGTACTTATTGTTTTTGACAAAGTAATGTTTTTTACCTGTTTAAAATGCCAGCACGAGTAAAACAGCATTCATCCGTCCAGAGCACTTTATTAATAAAGTTAGGTTCTGCTGCACGTCGATTTAGGATTGCAAAATTGGGGAAATCAGCTAGTTCTAAAGCTTGAACTTTTTGAAAATGGTACGGGTTGAGTGAATTCTTGCGCAATATCCGCCAAACATTGGTTTGTGATATCTCTAATCGCCTTGAAATTGTTCTTGTGGAAATAGTAGGCTGCTCCTCGACTAAATTTAAAACAGCATCTATCACATTTAAGTCATTTTGTCGATGTCCTATGAGTCCTGTCTATCAGCGAAACGTCTCCGATATTCAATTGCAGCGGCATTTGCGTTCTGTACATACTCTCCGTATAAAATCACCATAAACATAAAACACACCACAGAAATGAGACAACCTCCAAATCCAAAGCCAAAGGCTTGTGCGGAAGGGGGCTACACTTGAAAAAACGCGGACAAACACCCATTATCCATCGACATTGCCAGTGCCGACACCGGGGATCGAACCCGGACCAGAGTAGGAAGCCTAGCCGAGAAATGCTTGCCACCGCACTCTCGACCGACCACTACCGACACTAAACAATCCACATCCCGTCTCCATCTAACTCCAAATTTGCTAGAAAAATGTGGTAGATATGGAGGGTGGTAGATTTGAATAAACGCTTTAAATTCTTAATGGCTTTGTAACCGTGCGTAGTGTATTTTGTATATATCAGGTATTTAGTGTGCCGACTTTTTTTATTTGATAAAATACGGTGTGCCTACAAACAGGTAACTACTTCTGCTTTATTTATGTTCTTTTAACGAAAGTTGAATTCGAGAGGTCAGGTTTGTTAAAACATTTTGCACTAAGCAGCAATTGTTAAAATTATTTATAATAACATGCAGCATGCTCCTTTATTTACTTGCATTTTATTGGTTTTGTACATACGTATACTAAAGCGGATTAAGTGGATACGTTTAACGCGGAACCCAAAGTAAATGTGAACCACAGTTTTTTCCGATTTTCTGTTTTTACTAGGCCTTCCGAATACGTGGTTAAAATTAATGACATTATGACTGAATCAACCTGTATATCCATCTGTTACTTGTTATAAAATTTTGTTAAAATGTAATTTTTCTATTTCACTATTTCGTAATTAGGTTGTAGTTTTGAAGATTTTACTAATGCTAATGGCAACGTTGTAGAAAAGACATCCCATTCTTACAAATCTTGTAATTGATGAGGAATCCAAAAGTGCAGTGATATAGGACGCTCTGTGCTAGCTCAACAGCTTGTAAACGAAATTATTTGTTTTCTATGTTACAAATTGTTTTTTATGTTGTATTAGTTCAGACAAGAGGTTTATGTTACTATAAATGATACACATCTTACATTCTGTAATTTTGTTATATGACGCTGACGAACAGACAAATAATTTTTTGAATTCTTACAAAAGTCCTTATTTTGCATTTTACATTTAGAAGCCCATGCCATTTAAAAGCAAAGGGAAACATATTTTATTTCTTGTAAACTCACCCTAATATAATATATTTCTTTTAGGATAAGCAGAAAAAGATATATGTACATTTTTTATTGGATTGTGTGTTTTTCTTACCGCCTTCTTTTGAAACATGTATTTCAGATATAGATTAGGTTTTAGATTACTTGTTATACACATCACATTTTTATCGTAATATAAGGCAGATGAAAAGAAAAATAAGATTTCGGGTTTAATAACAAGGAATTCTCCCCTTTAACTACGAAGTGATACATATTTTATTTTACTGAATTAATATGCACATATTGATAAGGTCGCTTTACCACCTCACTAACGTAGTGATGTACGTGGTAATGGCATTTTGAAAAAAAAAAAGAAGAATATAACAAGACTTTCGCAGTAATGAGAATTTAAGTATTCCACTTCTTAAATTATTAGAAGCTACGTAATTTTTTACGTGGTACAGGAACTGAGGGAGAGATGAACTATGCATGAATACGGCCGAGGTCAAACAGATTCGCCTGGGGGCAGGAAAGAGTTCCGCAATATAAAATGTTGACGGAACAAAACTTTGAAAACTCCACTTCCTTGTTGGAAAAGAGCTGTAAAGTGTGTGTCTTTTGTAAGGAAGTGCTCGAGACATTTCTGTTTTTCTTACAACGGAATTTACGTTATTTTAATGCACTGCTTAATTACACAGTTGGTGCTTTATGCGGCTGAGTAGAGCCTAATTGTGCTGTAAAAATTTAAGCGGAGAATTGCAAAAGAAACAGTGAAAGTTGCCTTTATTAATGACATGGAGATTTACATAAGAAATAATAGGAATGTTCTGCTTCATCTAGTTTAACTGCTGCTAATTTTATTGTGTGTTAATTAATTACCTCTTAATTTCTCTTATACTTAAAGAAGCGTTAATCTATTATTTACAATACACAGGACTAGGAGGAAGAAGTTTGCTTATTCTATTCATCTGACAATGATAATTTTATGTAAAGAATCCTTTTTATTACAAAAAATATAGAAATGTAGATATATTGAAAGATATTTTCAGATTTATTTTACAATTAATTCAAGAAATTAAAGAAATATATTTTCGTCAAGTTGGACGATTTATGTTAAATTAGTATTTAATTTCTTTCTATAGTAGTTAACTTGTAAATACATCGTTAATATAATAAAAACAATAGCTATACAGTATTTCCGCCGAGGTACCCGAGATATTTCGTATATGAATTCTATAACAAATTTTAAGCAAAATTGATTCTATTCAATTTTCCCAAATTCCCAATGGTTCTTGAAATATCTGGGTTTGAAGTTGCCAGGTCGTATGGGTAGTTGCTAAAGAGTAAATTACATTGTTGCTACTAGAGGGCTTTTATTTTAATAAAAACTTAATGGTAGTGTAGGTAATTATTAAAGCTGCTCAATGTGACCACCGTCTTGTGTAATGCATAACTCAGTCCTCTGTCAAAGTTCTCGTTCCCAGTTGTAATTGTCGATATTGTTTTTCACCTCATCAAACGCTGTATTCTCATTGAATAGGTAAGTGCCTTCACATGTCCCAGATATGAAAAAGTCCAATGGAGATCGTGGTGGCGAAGCAATGGGACCATTAGGACCAATCTATTGATTTGTATACTTTCCATTGACGAAATTAGTGACACCTCTTCCATAGTGGGACGGAGCACTATCATGTATAAAGAGCATCGTCCTTCTGAATTGACGAGGAATGTCCTGAAGTAGTAGAGGTAGATCGTTCAAAATTCCGTGGAAGAAATGTGATCCAGTAACTTCATTATAAATTATTCCAACCCAAACGTTACGGAGAATCTGAAAATGGGTTTTTCGAATAGCGTGAGGGTTTTAGATTGCCCACATTCCACACATGATCGTTGTGGAAACTGTTGATTCCATCTCTTGTAAATGTGGCTTCCCACAGAAAAAAGTTCTTGAAAGAGTATCCAGATGATTTCTCCGCCATTCACAAAGATGAACTCTTTGGGGAAGATCCGTGGGGAGAAGTTTTTGTACCAGTTGGTAATAGTAGGGATGCAGTCCGTTTTTTCGCAAAGTGTCTTGCACAGTCGTCCTACTTTGTCCAGTAAGTCTCGTATTAGTACTAGGATCATTTTCAACAAGTTTAACCAGCATTGTTTCTTCGCATAACTTTTCTTTTACAAATCGATTTAGAGAACGCAATCTAAGAGTTCTGAAGATTCTATTGAACGTTTCCTTGTCCTGAAGATAGCGGTTTGGATATCATCGTCGATATTCTCTAACTGAGGTAGTGCAATATCCATATACGAAAATAAAGGGGCCTGGTATTCCCTCATTTTTTTTTGTAAAAATGTGCAGATTCCCTTTGTAACACTCTCACTTTGTTATTTAACAAGTCTCTTGAAGAGAAGGAGAGTTTCGTGACATATGGAAGCAGCCATTTGTTATTCCTATTTACAAAAAGGTTATAAAAAAGAAGTTTCCAAATTAGTAAATTAAATATTCTTGGCAAAATTAATGAACGTGTATATTATAAACATTTACTTAGCGCGGTTAAATTGTCTATAGTTAATTTTTGAGCAGCATGGAAATTTTCCAAATAGATCTATTGAAACTAATTTAGTAATATACTCTCAATATATTACCAGTGCTATGGATAGCCAGACACAGGTGGATGCCGTGTACACCGATTTCAGCAAAGCATTCGATAAAATTAATCATAATATACTTATATCTAAATTGTCTGAAATTGGTGTACATGGTAACCTACTGAGATGGTTTACCTCTCATGTTTTCAACAGGCCTGAATTGGTAACTATTATTCTATCCCTCTACGTTGCAATGTTAGGTGTTCCTCAGGGATCACATTTGGGACCATTACTATTTTTAATCTATATCAACAATATCCGTCACTGTTTCAAATTTTGTAGATTTTTACTCTACGCAGACGATTTGAAAATTTCCTCTCAAATAAATAATTCCGATAATTGTATCGCCTACCAGGAAGATTTAAACTCTTTTTTTGAATACTGTAAATTAAACAAGCCTCAATTAAATTTAAATAAATGTTTTCATATTTGTTTTACCCGTAACCAAAATATATAGGTACTCTAATAATTATAATCTTAATAAGAATATAAGATCTTGGGGTTGTTTTTGATAGAAAAATGAGTTTTTCGCATATTGATTTACAGTTTGCTAAAATTTTATGTCGATTTTTGTTATTAAATCTATATATTTCGCATATGAGCACAGCATAATCAACTTTGCATCTATTTTTATGGAGTCCTCAATATTCCATCTATAAGTCTCGACTTGAGACTATACATAATAGATTTATAAGATTTATTACACTACGAGGAGAGTGGTGTGTATTCTGTTCATTGTAGCTGGATGTTACGAAATCATTACCTACCTACCATATTATTTCATTGGAGAATCGAAGAATTATTCCCGAAGTAGAATTTTTGTATAATCTTCTTAATGATTTTATCGATTCTCCGGATTTATTAGCCTTAATCGGTTTACATGTAGCACAACCTGACTTTAAAGTAAATGCACTGTTTCATAAGACTTTTTATCGAACTAATTCTGGTCTAAACTCTCCTATAAACAGAATATTTAAATATTTTAACTTGTACTATAGTACCTACTCTAGATATCTTTCACTCCTCGCTCACTATTTTAAAGTTTACACTATTATTGTAAACTAACATTTTCTATTATAGTAATCATTTAATTACTTCTATATTTATTTAGCTTTAAGTATTTTGTGGACATTCTTTTGGGCTATAAAGCCTGTGTTTGTCCTCTTATCTATAAATAAATAAATAAACAAATAAATAAATGACGCACAAAATTAAAAATAATTATGACATATAACGAATTGACAATCAACATTTTTTTCCTAATTCTAAATTGTTAATTATTAAATTACCCAGCCCTCTAGTCGCAACAATGTAATTTACTCTTCAGCGACTACCCATCCATACGATCTGGCAACAACAAAGTGAATAGAGTCATTTTTGCTTAAAATTAGTCATAGAATACATATACGAAGTATCCCGGATACCTCGGCGGCCACCCTGTATAACTATCTATTTAATACAAATTCCTTTTTTTCCAATTTTAGAGAAAATATTCTACAATTTGTATTAAAAAAATCGCAAACTATACATAAAAAATTATACAATTGCTAAAAATACATGTGCTTAATTCGGTTAACTAAATTCAAAATTTATTCCATGTAATGGGACAAAATGTAACTGCACATAATTATTACCTACTCCAAATGTGGGTGGGTATTTGTACAAATAATTTCTGTCGCCATTTTTGGAACAATTTAGAGTGTCATTTTGTACAGCTGGAAGAAAATATCTACATACATTGGGTATGAAAGTGAAAGTCTAAGGAAACGATACTGTATGGGATACAACACAAAGATAACTGCTGAAATAAATCCACCTTAGCTTCCAAAATCGACGACCATACCTTTTCAAACATGTTTTTGCCTAAGGGTTGTTATTGCTTTCACCTTACGTAATTTCGCAGTTGCGGCTTCTGAGTTTACTTGTTGAAAACTTTTTATATGGTTTCTTGTACAATGGTCTAAACACACTTGCTTATAAGCAAAGGGTTGTTCGTTACTGTTTTAATAACAAACAGTTAAAGTTTCAGTAAATTAATCCAAACGGAGTAATGTCATTTTATTACCACATTAAATAACACGGTAACAAAATGGCCCCGTTAAGAGCGAGTTTAAATGTAGATTATTTCGAATAAAATACAAACAATGTAGTCATTTAAGAACGGAGGTAATTATGAGACGGATAGAGAATAAAGAGTTTCGCAATAAAACAATGAATTTTCGCAATGACAATTAGAAAATGTAATTGAAAGTTGAAAGTCTCCTTTGAGCAAAACGTTTGCGAATAATTTATTATTACTGAATATTACTTGTAAGACTAACGGGTCTTTTTATTGTCCATTGTTAAAGTAATTTTATGTGAAAAGCGAAGAATAATAAATGTTATAGTTACCTCAATTACTATAAGTAAAATAAAAATGAAATTTCAAGTTTAGCTTTTTAGTTATTTGGCTTGAAATCAAGTTAGGTTCAAGTGAAGTAACAGTAATTTAATATCAAGTCAAATCAAGCAATTATTGTTCACTACAACTTGATTTTATTTCATTTTCATGTGATATTAAACATACTAGTCGGACATAAAAAAAGTTTGTTTCCACATCTAATTTTTAAATTAAAGCATTATAAAAGTAAATTCTACTATATACTAAACTATAACTAAAACCATACAGGTTTCATTTATTCAGATATGTTTAAAGTACACATTTTAGTTAAAGGTACATAAGTGAACAAAAAGTACCTGTTTGAACTCATAAGCTATACCTAGATATTAGAGTTAATTTTTGTGGAATGTACTATGCGGACTCATCTTCCCAGTTGCAACCTTGGCAGATTTATCTGAGTGTTCTGTTAAAAGTTCTGCGATTTCTTTAACTTTTTTCATACATCTCTTCATGAGTTTTCTTTAATGAAGGAACATTCAACATCTCCCTAGCTTGGCTCTGTCTTGGTTTTCTCCTATCCCAATAAACACAATATTCTTTAATAAAACTTCCTTAGCAGAAAGCTAAACTCTGGCTTTGGACTGAACTATTTCAGGTCTCCGTTTTTGTGCTTTATCTGCTTTTTCATTAAGTACCTTCAATACATTATGCCCTGATAATACTCAATATAATCATGTTAGTGTTAGTCACTACACTTAGTATTTGTAAACAGTTCCAAACAGGTTTTGAACATCTCGTTTTCAGTTCAATAAATGACGTTACAGTAGTGGCCTCAGATTTACCTCTTGTACCTGAAGACGTTTATCATAAATGCATTGAAATTTATTTTTCTGTGGATGTTCATAATTCAAATATAGGATTTAAAAAGTCTTTTTGTAAGTTAAACTTCTTTAGAGCTAATTATGAGCTCATTCATTAACAGTGAAATAGAAAAAGTTAATTGGGATAATGAATTTTTTAAACTGAATGCTGAACAATCCACAATGGTTTTCTATAATATAATAAATGGTATAATTTCGAAATTTATTAGTAAGAAAAATATAAACTATAAATTCCCTGTATGGTATTCGGTCCAAACTAAGAATTTGTTAAAGGAAAAATCTAAGCTACATAAACGCTGGATTAAATATAAAAACATAATCGATTATCAAGAGTTTTCTAGCGTTCGTAAGCAAGTAAAATTATCTATTAAAACTGACTTCAAAAATTATGTTAATAGAATAGAATCTGATGTCGTCTGTAACGTTAAAAATTTCTGGTCCTTTGTATCCAACAGGCGTCGTTGTAAAACTGTTCCTAAATTTATACATTTAAATGACAAAGTATATTCGACATATATAGACATTGCCAATGCGTTTTCTCAGTATTTTGGTTTCGTGTTTGAGCCCTCTACATCATCATCCAACGTTCGTCCCGTTACTTCGGTAAACGCAGTGGTCATTAATACTATAACTGACGTGGAGGTAAAGAAGCAAATAAATGAATTGAATATAAACAAAGGGGTTGGTCCGGATGGCTTACCTCCTATATTCATAAAATCTTGTGTAGATTCTATTTATTATCCCTTGTTAATTATTTTCAACAAATCATTATCGGAGGGCATCTTTCCCTGTGCTTGGAAACGTGCTCAAGTTGTTCCTATTTTAAAGGGAGGTAATAAAAACAGTGTGTCAAACTATCGTCCAATATCCATGCTTTCGGTACCGGGTAAAATTTTTGAAGCCATAGTAACAAGTGAAATATTCTTTAAAACAAAACATCTTATTAGTGAGCATCAGCATGGTTTTTTCCAAGGTCGTTCAGTTGCGACAAACTTAATTTCATTTGTGCAATCGACTATTGATAGTATGAGTAATAGGAAGCAGGTTGACGCAGTGTACACTGATTTTTCCAAAGCCTTTGATAAAATTCATCATAATACACTCTTGGTAAAATTGGAAAACATCGGTGTACATGGCAACCTGCTCCGATGGGTAACATCTTACGTTCAAAACAGGTCACAGTGTGTTAAAATTAGCAATGTTACATCATCTTACATAAATATAACCTCAGGAGTACCCCAAGGGTCACACCTAGGACCGCTGCTTTTCTCGCTTTTCATATATGATATTGATCAATGTTTCATGTATTCTAATTATTCTCTATATGCAGATGATTTGAAAGTCTATAAAACAATTAATGATATAAATGACTGTATCAATTTTCAATCCGATTTGTGTAGATTTCAGAACTATTGTAAACTCAACAAATTGTACCTTAATATTGATAAGTGCCATTACATAACATTTTCTAGACTAACAATAAATTATCTGTTTCCTTATCATATTAACAATACGTTACTTACCAAAGCCAAATCTGTCAAGGATTTAGGTGTTATGCTGGATTCAAAACTTGTATTTGATACACACATTGAAAATATTACTAGAAAAGCATATAGGAACTTGGGCTTTATTGCTAGAAATACTAAATCGTTTACTAAACCGGCATCCGTTATATCTTTGTATAATTCTCTCGTTCGTAGTCACCTTGAATTTGCTGGTATTGTGTGGAACCCAAATTATGTTAAATATATAGAACGGATAGAAAAAGTTCAGATAAAATTTATTAACATGTTAAACTACAGGTTTAATAGGCATCTGCATTATAGACCTTATGAAATCAACTTAAAACACTATAGAATATTAAAGTTATCCTCTCGTAGATTAATATCGTACGTTTTATTTTTATACAAACTCCTAAATGGTAATATTGACTGTAATTATATTTTAAGTAGGCTTAATTTTAACATAAAGCTTCGTACAACAAGATCAACAAATTTATTTTATTTAAATGTAAATCCTAATAATTATAGTTGTAATTCACCTATTACTTTAATCCAGAAAAACTACAACGAGTATTTCAGTCACATAGATTTGTTTGATAAATCATTTAATCAAGTCAGGCGCTGTGCTATTGATGTTTTTTGTTAAAAATTTATTGTCTTTTTTTATGTTTGTTAGATTATATCTTTTTTCCTTAGATATTAGTTTCTTTATCACATATGAACATTTTTTCTTTTTTACACATAAGTACATACGAGTATGTTTCTTCTCTTTTTCTGTTTGTATGCAATGCACATAGTTATATGGTTAATGTAATCTTAAGTGGTATCCTATAATTGGAATTTCTATAGAAATTCTGTAGGATTCCCTTATTTGTAAATAAATAAATAAACATTCTTAATTTGAGTCTAATTGTTGCTTGGCTATGGGATAATATTAATATTAGCTTCTTTCAATCACAACCTTCAGCGTAATTTTTTTTTAGAAAGATAAAGGGAGCGGAAGGGAAAAATGATATCAAATAGACTATGGAGTGCCATCGATAAAAATTCAAATAAAAATAGCCAATCCATAAGAGGAGGCGATTATCAATAATCAACGTTGTCATCGAACATATACTGAACATCTGCAAAACCTCTCTGACATATGAAATTGACTTCATGGTTCTATATCTAATAGAGATCAGCGGTCGACTTCTATCTCCTCGATTTTATTGAAAGCAAAAATTATATTCAGAATAATTTTAAATTAGTATCCCTCCCTAAAAGATAAATTATGGTTGTCACTTTCTGCATTATATAGTAAACTTGTCTAGACATTTTACTCACTTAATTATTGTGGATGTAAAAAAGTATTTTATGATTATTTCCAAGTCAAGTTGGCTCCTTTAACCTTGAACCATTTATTTGATAGTTAGTAATAACATTAGGACACAAAAGGAAAAAGTGATATGTTCTTTTGATAAGAATATATTTTCGCAACTGCTGAACACGATCAGTTTGACGCCAGCACCTTACATTCGAGAAAATACTGATTCAAATAGAAAAAACAAAAATAAAAGAAAAAGAACAAGAACGAGAACGAGAATGAGAATGAGAACGAGATCGAGATCGAGACCGAGAACGAGAATGAGAACAAGAAGAAGAACAAGAAGAGGAACAGGAACAGAAACAGGAATCAGAACGAAAACGAGAACGAGAATGACAACAAGAACAAGAACAAAAACAAGAGCAATAATACACGCACAAGCACAACGAAACACAAACAGAAACATCGCAATGTGCTAATAATTCCTTATAAAAGAAATTGAAATGACTGATAATCTCATCACCATTTTAAAAATATTTTAGATATATTATTTTGTTACCTAATTATTATGAATGTAAAAAAGGGTTGTATTCAATTAGCCAAATTGCAGGCCCCTTTAGCCTCGATTTTTTTTGTTTGAAGATACAGAACCGAAACGTCGGCAAACAAATTAGTTCCAGAACGTTAATAATAATTATTCGAGGAAAACCAAGTATCAAGCTACCCAATCTAGAACCAAGGCAAAAAGCGTGTCTTTTATTGTAGCGGCGTTTGTTCTTCTGAATTCGGCCTCGGTCGGACTAACTTTAGAAACTCCACATGATTTTTATCTGTGTATCAGGGGCTTTAAGCATTCATCCATTCTGGCCTCGTTGACACATGTATCGGGTTAGATATTAGATTAAAGCGTCTTTGAAGCGCCACACACGCTGTCGCCCGATTTGTGGTCTTTTAAATCATCAGATTACCAGGCGTCAGATAAAAGTTATTCCACACGAAAATAGCGATTTATCGGTGGCATCCGTTGCCGCGGATGAAAGAGCGTGTGTTAGCTGCCTCGTCTTGTGTGCATTAAAATTAAATTTTATATCTACCTCAGCTGCCAAGTTTTGTAAAATCAGTTTTATGTAGTTTTGTTTTCGTATACTCTAAGTGTGCTCCGTAATTTGGCTTTATATTTAACTTTATGTGTGTTATAGAAATAAGCTCCTTTTGAGCTTAGACTAATTGGCCTGAGTGTATAAGCTTGCTAGCAGTGTATGTTTTTATAATTTACGACGTGAAAAATTACGTATATACTACTAAATATAAGGTTCACTTTGAAGCTAGTGCTATTTCCGGCACATAACTCATGTAGAGGGGAGTAAACAGGGGAAAATTATGGATTTTAATAAATATGAAAGGTTTTTTAAATTAAGCATATCGGAGATGTTTTACATTTATCATCCATATTTATAAAAATATTATTTATTTAGTTAGATACAAACGTTTTAGGATTTTTTAAAATTTATTACAATAATGAAACATTAAATATACTTACAGAATCAATCCAAAAGTCATGACGAACTTTTTCTTTAATATTTAAATTCTTCTCGAAATACTAACAAAATTCATATAGCACATCATGTACATAAACTTAACCGTTTTCGAGATGTTGAACTTTGAAAATTATTTTCTTATAAATTAATGCAAAAGTCTATCAAGTTACCTTTGAAAGTTTCTAGCTCCATAACAACGCCGCGTCGTTCTTTTGTTTAATAGTGATTATCTTGGCAACACATGTCAAAAATATATTCAGTGTGAATAATTTTCTCGCACATTTAAGTGAAACGGAGCGTATTGAAGTTTTAATGATCATAGGATATGGTGATAGAAGACGAAGTTGTGACGAAGTAGTGGATATTTTTCATGAATTGCATCCTGATCGGGAACGTATTTCTAATTCAACCATTTCAAAAACATTCATGAAACTGGAGGCGTTATAGATTGACGAAAAAGTGCAAGACCAGTAAGTGTTACAAATGAAGAAAATTCTTTGAATGTCATGTTAAATGTGGTGGAAAATCCAATAAATTCGACATAACAAACGATTATGATCGCAGAATCGACTTCTGTGAAGTTATGAATAAATTCAACAAAAATGTCAACTTTGTCATCCACATATAGTTTTCTGACGAATCTACATTTTGTTTAAACAGGCACAAGTGTAGGTATTGGTCAGAGCAAAATTCACATTGGATGGAGGAAGTTCACACCCAACGACCACATAAAGTAATTGTTTGGTGTGGAATTATTGGTAGACACGTCATATGAGCCTATTTTATAACCGGAAATTTGTCTTCTGAACTATATTTATTAATTTTGCTAGAACACATTATTCCAGAGTTTATTCCCGAACAATAATAATTCCAATTTACCGACAGAACAAATATGGTTTCAACATGGGTTCCTCCATGTTTTGAACGTGTGGTGCGGGCATATCTAGATTGGAATGGACGTAGAGGGGCAATTGAATGGCCAGCTAGGTCTCCCGATATGACCCTGCTTGATTTTTTCTGTGGGATCACATCAAAAATGTAGTCTACAAAAGTAGGGCGCAAAATATCGAACAATTGAAGGAAAGGATAAGGCATGAAATTTCCACTATTCCTCCCAACACCCTTCTAGATTCACTACAAAATTTTGTTCAGCGAATTCATTACTGTCAGGAGGTAAATGGTGAACACTTTGAGCACCTTATAAAATAGAATTCCAAAGAAAATATTTGATGTTTATTAAAAGTAAGTTTCTACTCTCTTTTTTTCTTGCATAACTATTGTTTTCATATATAAATTATCCGGGACATTTATTAAAAAATACATTTTTTCGTTTCATGTATTTTTATCAAACCTGTAAATTTATTATCCGTAAAAAACTAATAATAAAATTAAATCATATCCAAATCTTCCACCTTGTGTTATTTTTAAAATAAATATCTATAGTTTGGGGCCCACTTTCGTTTATAAATTTGAGAGTAGTAAAAAGTTACTTTCAAAGTTCGATAACTCGTAAACGGTTAAGTTTAGGTACATGATGCGCTACAATGAATTTTGTTTAGAATTTCCAGAACAATTAAAATATGGAATAATATACAGGGTGTTTCATTAAGAAAACAGCAACTTTGTTTCGACTTGACTTTTTGACTGATTCTGTATAAATAATTTTTCTTTATTGTAATAGATTTTAAAAAACCCTAAAACGTTTGCGTTTTATGATTTTTCGATAGCTATCGTTTCCATATATATCAGCGACCCAGTATATGAATCTATTAATTTTTTAAATGTAGCGAAAGCAGTGCATTTGTCGTGCTTTTCACATTAGAAAAGAGAGAATATTTTACTATACAATACTTAGGGATGAAGTGTCTTCAAATTAATTTTGAGAGTAAAATGAGATTTTTAGAAAATAACCTTGAAAACTGAAAAATATTTTTCTGTAAATATGGGGTCATTAATCTACTACCTATTACTTTGGTGCTTTGTGGAAATTATCAAGCTATTAAAATAAAGAATGTCCCTGATTCTAAATCAAATAAGTCATTTAATTTCTGCTGGAAAAGGATATCCTAAGAGCCTGTGCCAAATGGCTTGGTAGCTTGCCAAGTATTTTTTAACGCTACCATCTGTCCCCTGTATCTTTGGAGGAATGCATTATTTGTTTTATTTTTTCTAGAAGCTCACATCTGCGCCTATCTGTGCTTGTAATTTTAAACGTTGAAAGACATGATTTATGTAGTTACTTGTAGTTCCAATCGAAATGTTATCGTTGATCTTATTGTTACAAATTCCGGCTGATTATGCTGTCAGGTTTGTTTAGATTCACGTCAGTTACCTTCTGAAGTCATACGTATTAGCTACAGACAAGTTATAAAAGTTAAGTAAAGGTATTTATACAGGGTGATTTTTTTAGTTAATTATATAGTTTCCACCGAGCTTCAACACGTTAAAATAGGCGACTTTTTAAAAATTGAAAAAATATGCGAGAAAAGTAACAGTTAAAACACCAAATGTTTATTTAAAAACAAGATCATCTCCTGTGTTGCTTTTTTCTCCATATTGTTGCCGCTGCCCGTGTTATCCGGCCAATCTACTGCTCTCGTGTATTTACTAGTGCTTGAAACATTAAACTCTTTATGTATCCCCACAAAAATCACAAAGGTTAAGGTACGGTAACATCAGTGGCCACGGAAAACATCACATTTACAATTTTCGCCTACACCTTCACAGGAAATCTTTGTTGGGAGTTGGTTCTCTGAATTGCATGAGCATTTTCTTTAACATAAACGTAGACATTGTGGAAATTAATAATTCCATTTCGGGTACTTATACGTTGACTCGTCCCTAGATAAAATTTTCTTTCTAAAATTTTTATTCTCGGTCTGTTCTTGGTCTTTCTGAAATTTCTGAAGTTTTGATAGTATCGTTCGAGGAAGCAATCTTCGTATAAGCGAGAAGTAGCAGCTGCATTTTGACGACATTCTACTTAAATAATAAGGAACATATCTACTAGTTCACTATTCTCAAAACATGAGCCATTTTCATTTATGACTAGTTTCAGAGTTTCAACTTCGTGACACTTTAACACGACGACTTATAAGCAGAAAATGTCAGTAGGTATACAAAAAAGTATACAAGAAAGCAATTACATAAAAGACAGACGTAATATATTTTTTAAAACTTTATTTGTTTTCTCTTACTTTTGTGAATTTCCAAAAATGTTATGTAAAAAAGTTGCATATTTTAACGTGAGTAGAATACAATGTTAAAATTATATAAATAATCAATTAAAAATCGCCTTGCACATTTATTTAAAAATCTAGCTACCCTGATCAGACAATTTCTATTAATGAAATAAAAATTACTGAAAAATCGCTGAAATTACTTATTATTTAGGCCCAGAGTCCAGTTGGTAAATGTTGCAATACTACACTGAAAGAAATGGGCTAATTAAACTGTTTATCTAGAATAATGTGTATAGCGCATATTAAAACTTTTATAACAAATATACAACTTTTATTAAAAAAAGCACTCGTCCCATACTCATTATTCAATAAGTTTAACTGTAAGGTGCTTAATACTCCTTATGCATCTATGAAATAAAGATTATAATGAATTTCTTATACATTATTATGTGTTATAGACTTTATGTTCCAATTGTATAGTAGAGAAGATTTGTTGTATAAACAGTATCCGAATTTGTATATAACAGTTATTGTATTAACAGAATTATTCGTTCTTATACAGAATATGTTTCCATTTTTAACGTGTAAAACGCGTCTTATAACGGTTAAGTGATCGTCACCTTTCGGTGCATAATCGGTTATGATCGTAAAATTTCCGACAGTCCGCTGCGCATCGACTGACGACTATTACACGTTACACGTCTAGTTTGATGAAAATAGACAGTATAGACACATGTCTTGTGGGATACATGATCATATCGCGTTGTATTAAATGGAAAATTATGTAAGTATCTAACTGTTTTATGGCTTGTAATTGTTTTATTTTTTTCAAATGTAAATCTTGTCTAAATCTTAAAAATTATAATTTTGTATGCCCTATTAGAAACCGCTGATGTAAGTTTTACGGAGGAACAGAAGGTTAACGGTGACAAAGAAGAACATGGGTATAAAGTCAATCAACCAGAGGAAATATAATTAGATGGAAAGAAGCTCAACCTTCCAGGGGATGCTTCATTCTTAAGGTGGAAGAGTTATAGTGCAAATTCTCATGTAATACAAGAAAATACGGGTGCATCGGTGCTAAGAAAATAAACGGGACAGTTTTGGGAGCGATTTGTCATCATTTTTAATGCTTAAAAGTATGTTTTATGTATGTTTACATTAGAACCTTAGCTTGTAATTACAGTTATACAATAAAATTTCTGAAAATTTAATGTTATATGTTTTTAACTTATACAGAGTATACAACAGTTTAATACATCTATTATTATAAAACTTATAATTAGTATTAGATGTTCTAATAACGATACGGAACAATTTAATAACAGTTATTGCTATCATTTCGTAAAGGGTATAAAAAACGTTGTATACTAGTTATACAATAATTTATAGAAGAATACGGTTTATAGTCACTATACAACTGTGTTAGCAATAAGCGTTTTATATTCAATATTCACCTGTTTATCTGTCACATATAGTATACAATGTTCTTATAATGGCATATAGAATTCTAATAAAGAATAAGATTACACCTCATTATTAGGTCATACAAGGCTAAACAATTTTTTTTTTGATAATTTAATAACTCAAGTTGTTGAAAAAATTAAAATTTTTAAAGTTTAAAGAAACATGTTGCCAAACTAATCAAGTTAAACATTAAATAATATACATTAGATTATTTTCAAAAATTAGATTGATTATATAATAATTTTTTAATTTTGATTATTAATTAAGAATTTTTAATTAAACAAAACATATTAGCTAAAACAAAAGTAGGTGTATACTTACTACTTAAGTTACTAAATAACAGAATTCAGAATACAAAATATTTCTTTGAATTATTACATTATTGAAACAATTTTGTCTGTGTTGTAAACGAAAGCACATTTTATACATAATTAAGTTGTCAATGAACATTCAACGATCTTTAGAAATGTACCTACAATTAAATAAAAATTGGGTTGTTCCATAGATAATCTTGTTTTTCTGAATTCCTATAGCTCTATGGTTTAATATTTAAGCTTGTATCATCTACTTTTTTTAGTAGTAACTACATTTTACTATAAATATTTATTCAACAATCCTTTTTCAGACTTTCACAGAAGGGCAAAAAAATAACAGGAGATGTACTCGTGCGGATCTTTTAAAAGTCCCAATATCGATGACAGAAGTAGCAGTTCAGGAAACTAATATTTACTGCAATCGTTGTACGAGCAGACAAAAGCTTTCGCTTCGATCTATTGGCTCGTGTGATACTTTCGACCTAGTTTATGTCTCTCGAATTGTTATTACATTCTTTTATAAAATAAACTTAATTTCATCTATAATTCTACTTTTAGAGCTGTCCGCGGCTTTGTGTAAAGCGCTTTGAACAACGATTATTGCAGTAAATGTAATGTAATTTGGTACGAATTATGATTCCATAAAAGTGCATGATGATTACTGCATTCGGTATTGATTTTCGCTCCTAATGGCAGCTGTATTGTCTATCTATAGAAATGACAATTGCTGAATACTTAAGTACGTAATTACACTCATAGTTTCACTTAGCTTATTCGAGAATTAGTTATTAAAAACACATATTTGTTCACCAACATACTTTCAAACTAAAATACACTAGATATAAATAAAAGAAAAATAAATGCATACTAAATAACTTACGATTCTAAATTTAAAATAAATAATATTAATTTCAATATTTTAATATATTTAATTGACTCACTTGTTTCGAAGCAGAAAATGGCGTTTATTGTTAATTATGTGCAATTTTTGCATTATTTGGCGGGATGCACAAGAGAAATTGGTTAAAAGCTCATTAACAAAATTTTATACATTTCTGCTGGATTTCTGTCGCTATGGGAACATTACTCAACACAATGAACATTAATACCATAGATATGTATTTGAATTTGGTCAGAGTTTTAAAAAACACATGTAGAACGGAACAAACAAATAATAAACGTAGGTACTTGATTTTAAAAGAAATGATTAAATAAAGTATGACAGTGAAAGACTCCGATCAATTTTATTAAATCTATAAACTTTTTAAGACGTCAAAATATATCCTTTCGAGGACTACACGACTATGGATGCTTGGACAGTTGTTGCGTTGAGGTTTCAGATCGCAAGTAGAGATAATGAATTCAAAGAACATCTGCAGCCAAGAAGTATAATTTCGCATATATAAATAAGAATATAAAAATGAAATAAACGAAATCTGTAGAGACATAATATGTAAAATCAAATTTTATAATCCTCAATAAAATAATAGTATTTGATAAAGCTACAGATTTAAGTCAGCAGTATCCGAGTTAAAAAAGCAAGTACTAAATGCTGTAAAATTACTTTTTTTAGCCATTCTCTGAGTCTGTCAAAATCTAAATCTAATCAAGTTCAAGACGTAAGGAACAACATTGTAGTAACGAAGGAAATAATAACATTTTTAATGAATGCGCAAAAATAAATTTGAAGGAAATCAAAAATAATAATATAATCTGTTCTGAAATTCAAATTATGTTTACATGAAATTGTGACATCTTTAGAAATTATGTCAGTGGAATGCTAGGGAAGCGTCTTCAAAAGCCTAAAGTCTTATAAATTCAGTATTGTCATCAAATTTCTTGTAGCTGTTCACTACTATTCGCTTGTTCTGTCTATCACCTTAAGTTTGAGTAACATTTTACAAAAAATAAACTCTATAATTTGTCGTTAATATCAAATAAATTGGACGTACTCAAAAATAAGCAAATAGATAGTGACAATGTCCTTAAAGCAATTTCTGAAGATATAGAAAATTTTGACAATATCTGTTATACCACCATGACTGATTGGAACACAAACCCACGGATCTAGCATAGCTACAGTAAAAGTTTCCTGTACAATTACTCTACTTATTCCTTTATTAGAAAATATGAAGATCTGAAATTTCGGTTTAACGATTTCTCTTTATGATACTTTGAGCTAAAGATGCTTGTTACCAAATATAAAACTTGACAGATTCCTGCAAGGGAATTTTATAATGTGTACGTATATAATAATATTAACGAGACTAATATTTATAAAATTCGTGACTGAGGTGATATTCTTATGGAAGTCGAAATCAATTGCTCAAAGTGAGGAAGACATTTTCCCAACAATAGTGACATGCTTGAAAATGCTGGGAGTCATAGTGATAAAGAGGTTAAACACTTTAACTTCCAACAACAATAGGCCAGAAACCTTTGGTAGAACTGGCAATGCTCCACATTCTATGGGATGCGTATTGAGCAAGTGGTGGATAGTGAGCAAGCTAAAACCACTTTCGCTGATGAGAAAACTAGCAATATGAATTTTGTACTATGTGAAATGTGATGATTTTTTTAAGTAAAATTTATTTTGTTTTTACTTCTCAATCTATGTATTTTTCTTTAGTTCAATTTCATGAGAATCTAATCTGGGGAGGAGGTAATTACCTCTTTTACCCTAGCACCTCTCTTAACCAGAACGAGTTAATACGGGCAGACGAAAATTAAGTCAACCCACGTTAATTGAAAAATTATCTATGGGAACATTTCAAGCTTGCGAAATTTTGATTGTTTAGAATGCTTTGGCGAACTATTTTTAGCCATACTACAGAATGGAAAACAACAACAATAATGAAGTCATCCCGTATGTAACGCTCCATTAAACGTCTAGAAATGTATTAGAAAATATGTATTCTTAGTTTGGAACAGGGATTGTTATGGATGAAAATAATTGGAATGTTGTAAACATGTTTTTATTTAGCTGATACAAAATTGGAATAGCTATATTTGGATACTTGATTTAAGTTGTCATATTTTGTACAAATAATAGGAACATTTCATTTTTTTATTGATTATAATGTCAATTAAGAATCAAATAAAAAAAGATGCAAATATTTTAAATTGAGAGTATAATAATTATCTATCTGTACTACAAAGGCAAATTCTTTCGTTTCCAAATCTAATTCTTTGCCCAACTCAAATACAAAATATATTTTGAATTATACAGGGTGTTACGAAAACGTAGGTACAGCCGTTAATCATAATTTATTTGGTGGAAGACAATAGGATCTATTATTATTATTATTATTATTATTATTATTATTATTATTATTATTATTATTATTAAAGAAATTTTTTATTTAGGCACCTCATCTGCAAGATACCAGGTGCCAAAGTTTAATTTAAAAAATATATATATTTACCAACTCTATTAACTTGCAAATTCTATGGTCTGGATTGGTTATTATTATTAGTATCAATTTACCACAGACTGCAGAGAACAAAATTTTACCTATTTAGAAGTCTGCATAATGGTTAATTATTTATTTTAACTCTTTCGCCGTTCGTTGTACATGATTCTGGAATGACAATATTTGTTCGTCTATGTGTATATTTCATGTATACAGAGATTAAAACGACGAAAAAAATTAAACTGTACCTACTCTACATCTTTTCCACGTCTTGCTTTAAAATGTTCACTGAATTTTGAATGCATCTCTATAATTCCTCTTCAGTATTTATGGGTCTTTTAGAGTACCCAATAAAAAATAATCGAGGGGTGTCAAAACAGGCGAACGAGGTGGCCAGTTTGCAAAGGCATCACTACCTCTACCGATCCATATGTTCGGATATTGTTGGTTTAAGTAGTTGTGGACATTGAAAATAAATTATTAACGTTGACGTCCTGTATATTCGTAATAATCAGCTTTTGTACTAGGGTTCTTAGCCTCGATTTATTTTTAAGGCAAATCGATCTGCTTTCGTCTCGAGAATTTGTGGTAGAATTTTGTACAGACACTTTGGGGGCACCCTGTATATGCGGAACTATTTATTTCTATAATGTTTTAAATTTGAGTATACATTCGTCTTCATGAAATGTAAATTATAATCTTTGACTATAATTTGAACTATATCCATATTCCAGCAAAACGTAGCGTAAATCATAAATATTAAAATATGTGTTTAGGTCGACAAAGTCCATCAGCAAACTGTTCCTCGCTCCTAACCCGACACAATGTCTGCATATTTCAGAGTCTATTATGTATTTTATTTTCAATCGCTTTGAGTTTAGACAGGCCTGATATATGGCATGGGTTTTTGATTTTGTTTTGTGTGTACACACTATATGGAGTTAGTGTTTCGTGATATCTTTTGAGAAACTCACAAACTTTACTGACGTTCCTCTTGACTATACCAAGCTACAATTTACATACAAAAACAAGGGTTTGCTGCAAGAACTGCTTTCAATCTAGGATGTTGTGTTGTTGTAACATGCTAGTTATTTAGGCAAAATTGCAATCAGCTGATGTTACACTTGTGAGCCGAGGAACAACACATCTGGAGGGTCCCACATCGAATACATAATGTACAACTAAATCGGTAAATTTATTTATTAAACTGCTTTGCACCGCTTTTAAATTGTTTTAATTTATTCATATTTTAGTGTTATACAGGACATAATTAAATGTAAAAAAATACCGAATATAAATTCAATTTATTTTTTACCCCAAAGCGGGTCAAAACTGTAAATTTTTAGGAGAAAAAATACAGGGTGAATCTTGAAATAATATTTCTTGGATTCATAGAGGGTTTCTGACTTCGAGACGACTTTGGGGAAACGAAAAACAGCAAAATACGTCGAAACAGTCTTAGGTTACATAATAATGATATCGAAATGCTTTACGTTGTATCGATTCAGCGTTAAAATTCACAAAAATTTCTCGAATCAGGTTTACAATCTTCCAAAACCATCACATCTGTACATATGACAAAGTACATAAAAACGGCACCACAGAACATTAAAAAATATCGAAATGGCCTCAAAATACAATAATACATTAAAGTTGCTTCACATTGCACTAACAAATTTGTGGGAATACTTTCAAAATCCTTTAAAATCTTCGAAACCCTTGGATATGTATGTACAATGAAATACCTCAACATTTTTTAAGTTGGTTATCGTTACAACGAAATACCTTAAAACTTTGAAATACCTCGAACATTTCAAAATACTCCAAAATATTTGGAGATACTGCGAGATTGAAAATTTTTAAATTTGCAAAGTCCTGGAAAGGTCAAAGGTCAGTTACCAAATATCAAACGTTAATGACCAGGAGACAAAGACCAATGACAGGGGCAGCAAAACTGAGTGAGCCAAGGGATTTAAAGATATTGACCTTCGGCCAAAGGGGTTATTGGTCTTTGATCTCCGGATTATTGATTTTTGACAACAGGAACATTGACTGTGACATCCCTGGCCTCTAACTTTTCATTGACTTTTAACACTCGTTAAAACTACTTTAAAATAAAACAAAATGCCTCAAAACAGCATAATTATAATTTCGGGACGCAGTACCATACATCGAAACAAATTCAAAATAAAAAAAGTCAGAACAAATTTAAAATATGTCCAAGTAGATACATAGAAATCAGAAGACACTAACATTTGTCGACAGTTTTAGCTATACAGGCTGTTATAAAGTTACGAAGTAGCTTAAATGGGGGCAAAATTGCGTAATCAGGGGACCAACATAATGCCTCTAAAAAATCAAGGCTAACATGATTAGTTTTCGAAATATTTGAGAAAACCGAAATTTTGGAAATTCGTTTTTGTTTCATTTCAATCTTGTTTGAGGTGATATTGAAAAACGAAGAACACTTTCTCATAGTCACTTTTTGCCCTGTCTCGAATGGCATAATCAATTTTTGTATGTAAAGTTTCGTCTCTCTAGGACCATCATCAACTTCATTTTTTAAAATACGACCCTAGAAATTTTTTACATTTTTTGCAAGCCTTCATGACCCCCAATACTGTACTGCCTCAGCCCGAACCAGATTCAGACGTTTTATTTCGAAAAATTTATCTTCAGTGTATTCGTTCCAAATGTATCTATTTTTTTAAAATTTCTATGTTCATTGAACTATCGTACACTCTAAGTATCGTTAGACTCTGTGAAATCCACCTAATTATTTAAACTATTACCATTACATAATTCGATAAGTTGTTGCATCAAAATTAAAACATTACAATTTTAATTACATTGTGACAAATTAATTAAAAATGAACAACCAAAACTCCAAATGAATATTATACTTTAAAAAATTACAGTAAATGTTCAAAAACGTTTCCGTTTTGGCAAATGTTGAAAATGAAGATAAGCATAATATGATCGGAACTTATTATACCTGTAACCGAAACCGAAAGAGGATGTCAGATGTATTTGTATTAATATCCTGAAAAAAAAAAAAAAAAAAAAAAATAGATCGAAATTTGTTTGAATTTTGAGCACTCGAGAAACCTAGAAATAACTATGAGCATGGGATTAAAACTCTAATAATGTTTTATTGTAACGTGTAATGGTAATAGTTTAAATAACTAGGTGGATTTCACAGGGTCTAACGACACTTAGGGGGTAAGATTCAAGAAACATAGAAATCTAAAAAAAAAATAGATAAATTTGGAACGAATACATTGAAGATGAATTTTTCGAGACAAAACGTCTGAATCTGGTTCCGGCTGAGGCAGTACAGTATTGGGGGTCATGAAGGCTTGCAAAAAATATAATAAAATTTTAAGCTACTACGTATCTCTTACCGTTTTAGAGATCCCTGTAGTAAGAAGCAAATTTGTAACAGCCTGAGAGTACATCAAAATATTTCAGTCGGTTCGGATTGCAAAACACTTCTCAAATTCGCTCATGACAAATAGTCTGAAACACGAAAACATTTCAAGAACGGCAGGACATATCAGAATCATGTCAGAAATACATCGGAATCATTTAAAAATTTAGGAATACCTAAAAAAGCACTAAATACGTGGAACTACTTCGAAAACTTCAAAATACAAATACAAAATTTCGAATAGGTCTTTCGAAAACGATTCTTCCAATATTCAAAAAATGTTGGTTATTCGTAAGTCTGTTTTCTGAAAAGTTTCTTAAAATGAAGAACTGACTGAAGGCGCTGAATTTCAATGACAGATCTATTTTGATTGTTGATTTTAGATTTATACGTTAGTAAAGTGCCCCTTTTATAGGAAATACCACAAAATATTATTCAAAAATAGTTCTTCAAAATGAAAAATTATGTGTGCAAAATTTTATTGTTTTTCGCCTACTTTGATAAAATCTAAAATCAAGCAAAATGTTAAAATAAGGCTGGGACATAATTTTGTATACCTACTTAGTTTCACAACATTTTGTGATATATTTTTGTCATATAGAAAGAATAGTAAACTGTAAGAGAAAAAAATCAGAGTTTTCTATTATCTAATTTTTAGATCCCAGAAGGCCATTTTTCAACACCAACATTTTTTCTCTTACTAGAATCGCTTCACGTATCCGGGGACAAGCTGTGACAAGGTTAAGATAATATTTTTACTGTTATGAGAGGGAGTCTCGAATTTTACTTCAAGTGATGTAACACCCCAAAATAAGAAAAAGAATCCCCACAAACATAGGTTAACAAAGTTTTTGGAATACAGAGCTAATGACTTTTTTGGACTGTTCTGAATATTGTATTCCGAATAAAAGTTTCTTATACATTATTTTTGTCAAATTAGCAGTTTTCAATTTATTTTATATTTTTTAACTATATTTGCTTCTTACAAATTAAAGCAAATAATAAAAAGGAATGGCGCTCGTTCTTGGAATATATAGAATAAATTCACCTACTTATTTAATTTCTTAAATAATAGGTTTTTCTTAAAAATACCTTCCAGTATCTCCATTGGTTAACATATTTCGTATCCAGTTTGATTTTTTGTCCTTAAATGGATAAAATTTAATCATTTATAAGATAAACATTTAATATCGACGAATATCCTGATAAAAAAGGTCAGTCAATTCAATCTCTAACTGCATTTTAAATCAATTCCATTTCACTTTCAGTTTTCAGTTCAGTTTGTATTTACCATTTATAAAGTTAGACAAATACAATAACTTCAATATCGTAATATGAAGTTTTTACAGTTTATAGACAAAGGCCCTGATTTTCGGTTAGGATTCCACAACTAAAAATAAATTCGCTGCCAATATCGATTGAAAAGTTTCATGTCAGGATAAAATAAAACATGAAACCCATAATTTATTTATTACGAAAATTACCTTCTCACGATTTCTGTAAAAATTATTCTTAATGGGAAAAACAGAACTGGATTATTATCTCTGCTTTATTTTAAAACCGTTGAATATATTTTATAAATTGTTGTAATAAAACGTTATTACGGTGAAGTGAATAATTAATTATATTTGATGATTTGTCTAACAGATTTAAAATTTATATATTATTATTATAGCCAGTTCAGTAGAGGCTTACTAAAAATTACATCAAAAACAAGCATTGGCACTTCACATCTCCATTAGGAAAGACTATTTTTTGGATATGTCATGGTGACTTGGATTTATCTCTGTAAATCATTAAACACATTAGACACTCATTAAAGCTTATATCACTGTAATCGTAAGAAAGAAAAAAAATGTGTATGATGTTATTTTGACATCTTTACAATGTTAATTTGTTTAACCTGATAAAAGAATCCGATGTTTTATAAATATTCATACAAATTTGATATTTAACATTTCTTTGTCTTCAAAATAACGGCTGTAGGTAGGGGGCAAAATATAAGGAAACACTACGTGGGTATGACAATTATTCAAAGTTAAAGCTGCTTTCTAAGTGAAATTACTTCATCCATTTTTTATTCATTTACGGCGCCTTTATTCAATGGTTACAAAAGTCATACACCCCTGAACCTCTGTGGTTTAGTTGTATATACAGCGTGTCCCGTTCATGTTTCAAGAAAATTTGTGTGCAAGTTCCTCATAGGAAAATAATAGGGGCAGTTCATGTAAAGTTTTTTTTTTTAGACGCCTTGTTTTCGAGAAACAGTGTATTGAAGTTGTTACTTTACAAATGGTTTTCCTTAATTATCTTTAAATCGGCCAAAGATAAAAATGTAAAAATTTGTACACGAGTAAACATCAACTGTGCATTAAGAATAATGTGCAAACGGTTTCTTTTTGAAAAGTAGTGTCGCCAATACAGGTAATTGAAGGGGTACAATCGTAGAAAAAATATGTTAAAAGTCAAAATTTATTACATTTCTAAACGGTTTTGTAAACTCTAAAGGATACTACAAAAAAAAAGTATACTTCGGTAGCATGTACCATTTTCGAGAAATCGCACAGGTGAATCTACAGCTGAAAGGGATACGTTTTGCATAAAAATGACCTTAGTAAAATATTCACCCCTTAGGAGATACAGTATCTCAGTTTCAAAGAAAAATAAAATGGGATATCGGCTATAATTTGAAAACCAAAAAAGGTTAGCAAAACATCCATATCCTCTGACGATGATATTTTTAAAAATGGAAATGGACTTTTCCGTCATTCCACTCCCACACCACGTTTTCCTGTGCTATACAGGATGTAAGAAGTTTGACTGCCATTACTTCATCATGAGATAGAGTAATCATAAATGAACAAAAAAACTTGTCGGTTTGAAGGAATATTCTTCTGTTAGGGACGTGTCGGTGGGGAAAACGTCGACGGTAAATGCGTCAAGCTCTAGCAGAATTGCGGCGAGCCTCCCCATAAATTGATAAGAATGGTAAACATTTAAAAAAAGCAAGGGGAAACAAATCAAGAAAAGGAAATAGCGGTATGCAAAAAACACTCTGACATGGTCAAATTCCAGATACCAACTGAATTGCGTATTGCTGGTTGCTGGAAAGCTTAGTACCTCGTTGTCACATTGCTCGATATGAATTTTATCGAATTTTAAATTTATTACAACAACAATTTATCAGAATTAAGCATAAAGAAGTTAGAAAAAGTGATAAACATTGTATTTTATGGTATTCTATGCCAATATTTTTTAATTAATTGAACTTTTGTACATCAAGTTGGAGATTTTGATAATTTTTGTCTCGAAAATGGTTGAGTTTAGGACCCATGTCATATAAGGTTTTTTTTGTTTATTATAATGTATTCTATCGTATCTTAAAATTAAGGCAGTCAAACTTCTAACATCCTGTATACCACTAACACACAACTTTAGTGCTCACATTACCTTGCCAGATGGTAGCGTGACTACAAAATCGAAGTCGTGGGCCTTAACATCAAAGAAATTGACGTTAAGTCTATCTGCTGTATATTCTCCATAATATTGCAATTGTAGTAAGTTGATTTCAAATAATGTATAGAATTATATAAACAGTTTCACTAATAAGTATTAGCATCGTTTTGACTATGAATTCCTAATATTTCAAATTATTAAAAAATTATGTTTCTCTCCTTTTGTAAATTGGTTGATTCATAAAAGAGTACCTTGACATCAGAGCATATTTGACAGTGCATTAACCCTACACAATCAGCAATATGACAGATAAACTAACAGTTGACTGTCGTAGTCCAGAACGTGGCGGTGGTAACGCTCCAGTGCGTTCTGTGTTTTTGATTATCTCGACTAACTGTTATTTTCATTTTGTATTTGGTTTTTTCGAATAACTAACTCAACAGATTCAGCAATGTTAAATATTTTGGATATGTTATTAAGTATGGAGAGGCATTTTGCAAGACACGGCATATTTGTAGAGATCGTTTTCCTCAAAAATGCCTGCCAATCAAAATTGCATTTGCACATGTGTTTCTAAACGTATCATAATAAAATGCATATTTACCTTAGAATTCACTACTGCGAAAGCAGATTTTATATGTGTATTGAAAATGATGACCAATTGGCACTACATTTCGCACATTAGGAGTTAAAAGTATTATATATAAGATCTAAATTAAATTATAATTCTTTTTTTTTTTTCGAAAAAAATGCATAATAAACGTCTACAGATTTTTACTGAAATCTATAAAATTTTTCATTTTATCATTAATTTATTTCTATTTTTTTAATGTGTCATGTAATTGGGTAATTTACTTGTTAGAAATAAACGTGTTATTATCTACAACCTGTTGCCTGTTAAAACAGTTACTGAGTGGATAGAACATCTTGTAATTATTTTTCTATTACGAGAAGTAAAAATTAGATCCGCTATGTGTCGCAGGTAATATTTTATTTTTAATAAAACACAACACAATTCCTGGTTGTAAAATGTAATGACCCGGGAGCTTGCTAAACGGTCCGTAAATCTAACTCATATATAAACATAAAAATGAAAATGTTTATTCCCACAGTAGGGTTTATGGAGTGAGTGTTGGTTTAATACTTTTTAGTAAATCATACGAATGGATGAGGTGAATTTTTATAGTATAAAAGTATAATAGTATGGTACATAACAGAAAACAATCTGAAAATGTATAGGTAAGAAAGATGTATTATGTGAGTTACAAAATAGCAGACAGTACTTAATGAAAAACTCCAATCAATCTGGATTTTTTCGAAATATTCAGTGTTTTCCACGATTGTATCAGGAAGGGGAAAACATTTTATTTGTAAGTTAACGAGAGAAATTATCTATAAAAAAAGATGTTTGTCATTTGAAATATAGAAATTGGAAAAATAAGAGCTTCAATTGTTTTGTAAAATAAACCCATGTATAAACATTTTTTTAAAACAAGCTTTTAGTGCTACCTTGCATTGTCATCTAAACTAAACGTGTATGCAAAATTTCAGCTCAATCGGTTGGGGATAACTGTTTTAAAATTCAGTTGCAAGATTTGTGCTCTAGTAAAACCTTGCAAAAAATAATTGATTTATTTATTTCGTATTACTCAAGTAGCTTAGATACTTATGATTATTGCGTAACAAATGAATTCAGGTCAGGGCTTCTAAGGAGTCATAAAATTTTACTGAATTTTCTACTTTGTCATTGTACTATGGATATAGTGACTTTAAAATATGAAATTGTGGTCGGCATTATAACATTGCAAATGGTATTGCAGGGTGTGTAGAATTTAAGAAACACAGAATTCCAAGAATGATTTGAAAATTCAGAATAACTCAACAATACATCCATAATTCAGTAACAGGTAATGGGTGTACATTAGTATATTTTACTGGATACATCATAGGGCAGGAGCCAGTGTATTGTGACAGATCAATCCAGTCTTAGAGCTGAATATACGAAGACGTGCTAGTGCAGTAGAGTAAAATTCGACTTGTGTTTAGTGACTAAAGTACACTCATTTTATTTTAAAAAAAGAAATACCAACGCTAAACAAAATTTTATGTGAACTTTCAGAGGACAACGATTTACCAAAAATCAGTAGAAGCAAATTATGGGCCGTCTTACGAGAGTTGAATTTTTGCTGGGAAAAGCAGAACAGGAAGTCAGTTCTTATCGATAAAGATGAAAGTATTTGTTGGCGAAGATCCTACTTAAGATCAATTAGAAAATTCCGTGACGAATGGAGGAATATTTATTATCTAGACGAAACTTGGGTCAACGAGGGATATACTGTAACAAAAGTATGGCAAGACAAAAATGTAAAAAGTTTTCGACAAGCATTTTTGGATGGACTTTCAACAGGATTCAAGGCACCTTCAGGTAAAGGGAGAAGATTAATAGTGACACATATAGGTAGTGCCAGTGGTTTTGTAGATGGTGATTTACTTTTATTTGAATCTAAAAATACAGGTGACTATCACGAAGACATGAACGCAGATGTTTTCGAAGAATATTTTACACAGATGTTGGATCTTATTCCTCCGGGGTCTGTAATTGTCATGGATAATACTATTCACAGCAGACCGAACCTACGACTGCTTGGAGGAAAGCCGATATAATTCAATGGTTATCCGGAAAAAACATTTCTTTTGAAACAAATATGGTGAAACAGGAACTTTTGACACTTGTCAATCTTAATAAAGATCAGAAAAAATATGTTATCGATGAAATGGCAACAAATCGCCAAATAACGATACTACGGTTACCACCTTATCACTGTGCACTTAACCCCAATCGAATTAGTCTGGGCGCAGGTAAAAGGAGATGTAGCGCGAAATAATACGATGTTTAAATTAAGTGACGTGAAAATTTAGTTAAAAAATTCCTTAGAACGAGTAACTGCAGATAACTGGCAAAGATGTATACATCATGTACAAAAAGAAGAGGAGAAAATGTGGGAAATCGTTAATTTAATTGACGTTACTGTGGAACCTATCGTTATCAATCTAGGAGACGAAGATAATTCATCAGAATATTCAGAGAACGAATTTTAATATACCTACTTTTTTATTTTCTTTATTGTACATTTATACAACACTACATTTACTCACCATAATTTGAATTTTCAAAATACATATATTTTTGTGTGTAATAAAAGTCTATTCACTAAATTTAAATAAATATTTTGATAATAATATTGAATAATTTTATTTGAATGACTAAAAACCCTCTGAACCCGGTTATGATGCTTAAAGTAGCCTCATGTTTTGAAATGCTGTTTTTATATTGTTTACTTATAAGAGAAATGGACCGAGAAATTGAAGGGGCATAGACAAAGACGGATTGTCGGGGATTAAATTTTAGCTACCTGCTACAATTTAGTACAGTCCGATCGCACAAAGTTTTGTTAAAAGTAGACCTCATCTATACCAAAAATGCATAATATAAAAATATTGAATATAAGCACCAGTACTACATTTATTTAAGATTTGCATACATAATGAGCTTTTATTACTCTCTTTCATTTCTAAACAGACTATAGAAGTCCTGTTTGTTAAACAGTTTCTGGTTTTATTACGGGAATCATAAGTATGTTCAAGTTTTTTTACTGATGTGAAATGATTTAATATATATTTTTTGTAAAACAACTGAAATTTCACACACCTTCTTGGAATTCCTAGCAGTATCTTTTACTTTTCGATATTTCATAAGAATTGGGTACTTTGGTCACTTTTAAATACCTATTTTAAATAATGTAACACTATATATAAAATTAAGAAAGTAGTAATACTTTTAAGATGTTGAGGGGCATCCAGTAACGAAGGGAAGCTTCGTTAAAGGATAATAATCGGATTTAGATCAAATTACCTTGGTACAATCTTGCTTCCTTAAAAAGTTACAGGCTTTAAAATGTAATTAATCTTTATTTCACTTTTTTGAAGGTCCGTAACTTTTTAAGGATACAAAATAACACAGCTCTACGGCAAGAAAAAAGTATGATAGACTAGGTCACCATAACCATACATTTTTTGGACCGCTACATCCGAATCAGGTGTCCGTTTGACAAGGACTAGGTTCAAGGCTAATTGAACGTCAATGAATGGTAGTGTAATTTTTGTTCCTTAATTCTGAAGAACATGAAAAAACGGAAATTGTTGACTCGTAGTCTTCCTGAGGGCCCGAAGATCTTCTTGGGTCAGGACAAATTAAATTTTATGAATGCTGACAGTTGACATCATATTTATTATTATTATTATTTTTTTTTTTTTTTGTTTCCTGGATACAGTGACTTGCACTTAAGCTAATAGTTGAGATAACAATTACAACAGTCTAAGAATAAATTTCATTAAAATAACTAATTCTAATACAAATTGAATGGAGGCGAGCCGCAACATATTCCCCCCCTTGAAATTTTAAAAATTTAAAGTTTCAATGATCGCACACTGGCAACACACAAAGTTTTGTCACAGGACGTTTATAGATTCCTGAGACTGTTTTCACAGTTGCTACTCGTGCAATTCCATCTGCTCCTGGATGCAGCGTTAGGACTCGACCAAGGTTCCATTTCAATGGAGGCAAGTTGGGTTCCTTGATTATAGCGAGAGTGTCGACTTTCAGCAACTCTGGAAATTTAGTCTTCCATTTTGATCTGATTTGTAGTTCAGATATGTATTTCTTTGACCATCTTGACCAAATATCTTGTGTCATTTTCTGACATCGTGTAAATCTGGATAGCTGGGACTCCTTTTCGAAAGTTAGGTCAGGACAAGGAAATGAAGTAAGGGAATGACCGATTAAAAAATGACCAGGAGTAAGTGGTGCTAAATCATTAGGGTCACTAGAAAGCGGGTACATTGGGCGTGAATTCAAGCATGCTTCTGTCATGACTAATACCGTATTAAACTCTTCATATGTTAATTTACATTCGCCGATAACACGCTTTAGGTGATGTTTTACTAATTTTACTCCGGCCTCCCACAAACCTCCAAAATGGGGGGCTTTAGGAGGCATAAAGTGCCAGCTTACACCTTCTTGACTTAAATTAGTTGGAAATTGCTCATTATTTGAAATTAAAAATCTCTGCAATTCTGCATTTGCCCCGACAAAATTTGTACCATTATCTGAATATATATTTGAACATTTTCCGCGCCGAGACATAAATCTATGCAAGCAAGCAAGAAACGTGTCGGATTCTAAGCTGCTGGCTAATTCCAGATGAACTGCCTTCGTGGCAAAACAAATAATAACACATACATATGCCTTCGTTAACTTAAAGTTTCTCGTTTTGCGGTCCCGCAAATTAAAAGGTCCGCAATAATCAATGCCACAATTTATAAATGGACGACAAGGAGTTACACGGGTGTTTGGTAAATCAGCCATCAAGTAATTTACATCGTTAGTGGGATTTACCCGAAAACAAGTCACACACTCGTGAACAATTTTACGTACTAGATTACGCCCTGAGATAATCCAAAACCGTTCGCGAAGTGAAAATAACAACGCTTGAGGTCCTGCATGTAATAATCTTCGATGTTCATTTTGCACTAACAATTTGCAAAAGGTATGGTTTTCTGGTAAAACTACAGGATGTTTTTTGTTGTATTCGAGATGCGAATTTTTGAGTCTACCACCCACACGTATTAACCCTGACTCATCAATGAATGGATTCAACTTTAAAAGTTTACTATGTCTATTAAGTGGCGTGTGTTTTCTTAACATAATCAATTCTTGAGAAAATGCATCGGCTTGAACTAATTTTAATAAGACAAGTAATGATTTGTCTAATTCTGGAACGGTTAAAGCACCATAACTTTTTGACGAATTACAATGTGCATTATTAATAAATCGTAACATGTAGGCAACAATTCGTTGCAGCTTTATAAACTTCGAATATCTGTCAAAAATATCCAAGTCAAAGGAAATTTTAAAAACGGATAATTGTTTAGGTTTTATTTCGAATTCATCATTTGTGAAATTATGATCACTATTATTCGATGTTAATGGCCAAGTGGATTTATCAGTTTGAAGCCAAGTGGGCCCGTGCCACCATAGTTGTTTGGTTTTTAACTCTTGAGGGTTTAGACCTCTGGACACTATATCAGCCGGGTTATCAAAAGTATTAATGTAATGCCAATAGTCTCCTTTGGTTAATCCTTGAATTTCTGAAATTCTGTTTGCAATAAATACCTTGTGACTTGATGGAACAGATTTGATCCACGCAAGTACAATGGTCGAATCGCTCCACAAGTATATGTTGTTAAATTCAATATTTAATGAGCATAAGATATTTTCAAAT
The DNA here is from genome assembly GCF_000390285.2 of Anoplophora glabripennis. NCBI lineage: Eukaryota > Metazoa > Arthropoda > Insecta > Coleoptera > Cerambycidae > Anoplophora > Anoplophora glabripennis. Next base: position 378,633 of record NW_019416398.1, on the reverse strand, counting down.
AAATGAGATAAAAGTACTGCTGCACACAGCTCTAATCTAGGTATAGTAATTGGTTTTAATGGAGCAACCCGCGATTTTGCACACAGTAAATTTACAGTAGAATTTCCAAAGTCATTAGTAGTACGTATGTATATACAACAACCATAGGCTTGTTGCGATGCGTCGGCAAATCCGTGAAGTTCGATCTGATTGGAGTTTTCACAAGATACATACCGAGGTATCTGAATTTGTTTTAAACAAATTAAATGTTCCGAAAATGATTCCCACTCAGTTATTATGTGTGAAGGTGGAACTTCGTCCCACGATATCTTTAGCTGCCATAAACGTTGCATAAAAATTTTTGCTCGTACGATTACAGGACTTACTAACCCAAGAGGGTCAAATATTTGAGCAATGATTGCAAGAATGATTCGTTTTGTATACATTTTATTACTATTTTTACTAACATCGTAAGTTAATATGTCTAATTTGGAATTCCATAGTAAACCTAGCGAATGTGTTTCATCATTCTTTCCTATATTGATAATGGTGTCAACATTTGAATCTATTATATATTTAAGTATGTCAGGATTGTTGGATGCCCATTTATTTAATGTAAATCCATAAGGATTTAGTATTTTACAGATATCTTGATACAATTCAAAAAGGGAGCTAACATTGTCGCTGCCTGTTAGAAGGTCATCGACATAAAAGTCAGTTAAAATTTTGTTGCTTGCATCAGGATATTGATTAATATTTTGGTATGCTGCTTCATTGACACAACGTACGGCTAAGTACGGTGCCGAAGCTGTACCATATGTTACTGTCTTTAATTCATAACATTCCACTGATTCATTAGGCGACGTTCGCCATAATATTCTTTGAAGTTTTCTATCGTCGTCATGAACCCATATCTGTCGGTACATTTTGGTAATATCACCGGTTAAAACCCATTTATATAAACGAAATCGAGCGACAATTGAAAACAAGTCTTGTTGTAATTTACCCCCTACCATTAATATGTCATTGAGAGATATTCCTGTAGAGGTTTTACAAGACGCGTCAAATACTATTCTTAATTTAGTTGTTAAACTATTTTCTCTTCTCACAAAATGATGTGGCATATAATATGCACCCTTTAGTTCACCCTCATTTACCTTGACCATATGATTTAAGTTAATATATTCTTGCATAAATGCAATGTATTGTTGCTTTAAATTAATGTCCTTGGACAATTTATTTTCAATCGAGTATAAGCGCTTTAAGGCTATTTGTTTCGACTCACCTAAAACATCTGATGACCCCTTCATTGGCAAACGCACGACAAATCTTCCATCACTACCGCATTGTGTAGTAGTTTGAAAATTGTCCTCAACACATTGTTCTTCAGGAGATAGAGATGTAGTAATAACCGGTTCCTCTAATTCCCAAAATTTTGTTAACTTATTATCGAGCTCGCGTGCTGATATGAAGTTACATTGTATCGAAAAACAATCTACTTGATTTTGCAGAAATTCACCAGAAACGATCCATCCTAGCACCGTATTCTGTAAAATCGGCTTATGTTTGCCTAGATTTATTTGCCCGACACGTATTAAATGCCAAAACAGTTCAGCCCCTATCAAAAGGTCGATTTTGTCGGACTCATTAAAATATGGATCAGCAAGATTTATTCCCTTTGGTATTTTTAAACAATGTATATCGAATGATGTCGATGGCAATTTGTCAGTAATACGGGGTACAATTAAACAGTTTATCGTAGTTTCGAAATTATTTAAATTAGATTTTAATTGAATAGTTGTAAAATGAGTCAGTTGCGTTGAGCATTTATTTATACCTGAAACTGAAATATTTACAGGCAATTTTTCGAGTTGTAACTTATTTGCAAGCTGTTGTGTACAGAAATGTGATTCTGAACCACTATCTAATAGTGCTCGACAGGTAATAGAATTATTATGTTTATCAGAAACTTGTACATTTGCTGTACACAGCAATGTATGACCCCTTGAATCATTAAACTGACTAAACGTATGATGGCTAATATCGTTACTACTTGATGGCTGATTTAATCTATTTTCACCCGTAGTAGTTGAAATTTGTTGAGCATTCTGTAGAATATTTGATTGCATATTTTCTGTGTTATTAAAATGTAACAGAGTGTTATGACGTTTGGAGCATTTTTTACAATTTGAAGCGCTAGTGCACGATTTATACGCATGGCCTGGCTTAAGACAATTGCTACATAGACCCTTTGCCTTTATTGAGGAATATCTGTCATTAGGAGAAATCCGTAAAAAGTGCTCGCATTTATTTATATAATGATTTCCTGAACAGAAGTTACAATGAGGATTTGCATTCCTATTATTAGTTACCACGTGTGACTTAATTTTTGATTTATAATCGGAATTAGAAATATTTAATGTTTCTAACAGATTACATTTTTCGCTTAAAAATTTTAATAATTCGTTCAAAGTTGGTAATTTAGTATTATCGGTATGTTTACTTTCCCAGTCTCTTCTTGTAAGAGAATCTAGTTTGTTTGAAACGATATGAATAATTAATAAATCCCAATGCTCAATAGGTTGACCGAGAACCTTTAAAGCTCGTAAATGTTTATTTAAATTATCAAGAAGCGAACGTAGCGCTGTATGCGATTCCTTATTAATGGTAGGTAAATTAAAAATCCCTTTGATATGATTGTTGGTTAATAAAAATTGATTTTCGTATCTTTCGGTTATGATTTGCCAAGCGACATTATAATTTTCAGTTGAAACCTCCAAGGACGAAATTAATTCGGCAGCATCGCCCTTCAAACATGACCGTAAATAATGAAAATTTCCGCTCTTTCAGAATAGGGTTGTTGATCAAATTGCAAAAAGTGGATAATATAATTCTACACGTAGTAACTAGTGTGTATACACAATTAGAGAATGAGAAATGCGTCAGAACAGTTTTAAAATAATTATTTAAAACTGATTTTTTAATAACATTTCAAAACGGCTGTGACGACATAAGGGGCACCTTGTAGTGAAATTATGTGTAAATGATTGCGTAAAGGAAAAAAATTGGAAGAAGACGCTCTGTCAACACTGTCAGTAGTGTCAGTCTGTCAGTGACACTGTCGTATAAAATATTTTCAAGTCTACGAGTTATTTTCCTTAATCTTCAAATTCCTTTATTAAGTAAAATTATTATTTAATAGCTTCCCTTATAATTAAAGCAGAATGTGTGAATTGGGATTTGTGAAAGCTACTTCGCAAAATTGACCGAAAATTGATATTTTTATGATCATGAATTGAATTTTTAAAAAGAGACGAGCGTTTTAATATTAACGAAATCAGAGATATAAAAGCAGTCAGGTACGGATCAACATATTTAACTAATGATTTTATTGTGTTTATTTATATAAAATATCTATGTATTTATGGAAATTTATTGTGCAGTTCGGGAGTCGTAGGAGATAATGCAATTGACTATGTGGAATGTGGAACAAAACACCACATAAATTTTGTTGAATCCATTACAATCAGGAAATTAATAATTATCACAAATACTCTTAATTGATAGACTGCTGTCACTAGTGTCACTTTTGTTTAAAAAACAGGAAACAGGGCAACAGGGTTTGATGGACAATATTGACATATTTTCTTCAAAATTATGCAATAGGATCGCTACTAGCTTCTTGTTCAATTGCCCCTTATGACGTCAGACTAGTATTTAAGTAACGCAAAAATTCATAAATGATTTCTACCACTAATTTGTTATATATTTAAAATTTGACTATACAGGCAGGTTCTTTTATATAAAATCTTTGACTCGACAACAATTTGTATATGGTTTGTTTTTATAGTGGACAACCCTATTCGGGGTCAGGAATTGTATTACCATAAAACAATAACTTGGGTTTCAAATAATCTTGGGCATGACCTTAAAAATAAATTAATCACTTATCTGAAAGTAGAATTTCTCGTTCTTTCAGAAATAAGAGACAAAAATTATATTACCGTAAAAAAAACAAAACCTTGTGCTAACTTCATCAAACATACACCAGATTCTGATTCAGCAACTCCAAAAGCATGTAGTAATAGAGATCTAGTTTATCACACATTGATTTTTTTCGTGTGTTTCTTGTATTATATAAAGGTAAATTTACCTAAATCGGTTTCTTTTTATCTAAAGAAGTTACCCGTGAACTTTTTATAAGGACTGAATTTGGTTGACTTTAGGACAGTCAATTGGGTTTTTTTTCAAAATTGATGCTTGTTCTGCGATTTTTACAAGGATCTTTCTTGTATAAACTTCAGTTTTACTATATAGTACAACACATACACTATAAGAAAACCTAACCTCAAAATGTTATAATATAAAATGTCACTGAAAGCGCTCCCTAGTAGGTGAACAAAAATTAACAACACTGATGCATGCAAAAAAATGATCTGTATCAATTTTCTTTTTTGAAAAAATATGGCTGATTTTATAAAATCATCTTCAACGTATCGTACTTCCAACACAAAAGACGATAGGCCCATCGTCTATAAGGAAAAAGCATCTTATTTTTTATATTCTATATGTAATTTATCATTATTGATTTTTATACATCATATTTTTTATTATTGCCTCTTTGTTCTTCTATATCATCCCTATCAAGAAAATATCAAAATTTGTCGTAATTTATCGTAACCGAAGGTTATTATAACAAAGTAGGCGGAAGGGTTGCAAGACAAAGTCATCCCTTTGTATAATTATGCACGGTGAGGGAATTTGGTTATTACTGTGTACAAGTTGCTTGAGGTACGTTTCGTATTCGGTTATAATTATGTTGGATACATAAAACGTACCCTTCTAAAAGTTTTATACATTATATTACGCTGTACCCAAAGTAACTTTGCGTTTTAGTAATTCAATTTAATGTTATACATAACAACAAGTTTCATTTTTATTTTACGTGAATTGATTCTACTGTAGCTGAATAAAGCAGTTTCTGTGAAACAGATAGTAGTGGATATAATATGAATAAATTGTAGGAACTAGAATTCTGTCCTTAGGCATCCATTGTGTTACTTTTTTATTTTGGAGCGGTGAAAAAATATCCGAAATAATTCGTTATTAAATGGAATTCTCTTATAGAACTTGTTTTAAAATATAAACAGTTAGATATTTAAACGCACAGTATAACGCACCAAAATAAGTTTACTTATCACGCGGCTTACAAATTTTAATGAATGGTTTGTATGCTACAGCTATTCTCGTGGAAATAATACTATTTATATATCATACAGACTTGAAGCTCTTTCATTTACTTTCCGCATTATAGCATTGCTTTAGTACTTTGTTATAAACTGTGAGAACATTTTCATTTCTCAAGGTACGCCCCACAACGGGCGTCATAAAAATATGACATTAAACTTTTATTTCCGCCAGAAACCTGTATTAGTAGAGCCATAATAAAATATAGACCAGGAATAGAATTTTTAATATGCTTTTGTCTATAACACAGAGGAAAACTGAACGCATAAAAATTTATGTTCCTATTGGTCTATCCGCAAGGCTTACTTACAGTCGATTTTTCTCATATTATAGTAGAGTTTTATTTGCAGACACTGCATAGTATTTTTACATAAAAAAAAGTTGTGTAAAGTAGGTGTAAGATTTATTAAGAAATATAGTTGAGAGTTAATGTTTTAATACAAAAGAATATGTCTGATTTCTTTTTGTTTCAAGGTTATAACAATTTTAATTACCATAATTTATTACTAAACTAACAAATATTTGAAATGCATTCTTGGTTGCTTACAGAAAGTAAGTATACTTTGCAAACTAAGATAAAAATTTCCATGTTACGGTGCACGTTACGTATGAGAAGTCATTAGTCTGTATTATTTTAGTCCTTGGTTTTTGCAAATGAGTTGTTTCCATATTCCTGGCAGCTCCATGTTTAGATTGAAAGTCTTTCGATTCATCTGTATTTCCGTTACCTCCCTCTAGAATCTTGGTTAAAATCTTTTTTCTCTCACTAGAACTATGGTATTAGCACAGCATAAGCATCTATGGGGACACATTACAATGTGTAATCACACATTACAAGGCTGTGGTATTAGTTTGGTTATATCTACCCTCTGCTTCGCAACAGCAGATTTTTCTACGTTGTTGTTGTGACATTTGTGCTCTTTTAACCTTGTACTGACGTGTCTTTCTGTTTGCCCAATGGATACTATTCCTCGTATACATGAAATGCTGCTTGCAGCTCGTCTTGGGAAATGCTGTCTTTATCTTCCTTAAGCTATTGTTGATGGTTTTGTGTATAGGACAGATTCGTTGTCCTTAGGTGTCTTTCACACGGCTTGCTCGACATTTCTGTTTGTAAGTGCTGTAGCTCCTCGTCTAAGTGTCCTGGCTTGCAGATGGTCTGTGCTCGATGCCTGTGTTGACAATACTTTGTTTCTGGGCTGGGTGGTGATAAAACTCAGCGTTTCAATATCTATCTGTAAAGGCTGTGCCTCAGAGTCCTTCTTCTGGTTTTCTCTTAATAAGCAGATCTGGAAACAACAAGGTAGGTACCTTTTTGTTTGATCTCCATGGTGAAGCTCATGTCCGGATGTATTTCATTAATGTGGTTCAAGAAATCTTCTGTGGTATAACATGGAGCCAGATAATAAATGCATCATCCACATATCTGAACTAACATTTCGGCTTTAGAGATGCTGACACCATAATTTTTTTTCTCGAAGGCTTTCGTGTACATATTTGCTAAAACTGAGGATAAAGGTGAACCCATAGTAGCTTCTTCAGTTTGTTCTAAAACTGATTCCTAAAGGAGAAGTTTATTAAGTCAAGCCTACTTGTAATTGTCATTCTTGTCTTTTACAATGAGTCTTTGATGAAGTTCTTCAAGAATACTTCTCTAATTATCACTTTCATGAATAACGACGTCACGTTAAAACTTACTATATACAGTCCATTTCATTGATCTTGTCAATAGAAAAGTCCAGCATTTTTGACATAGTGTTCCGTCTTTGCCACTCTTTAATTTTGTGTGACACATATCAGGCGAGATGCTGAATGACTGAACTAACTGCGCTCACTTTGGTCAAACGAGTACGTTCTGCTTGAGGGCCTTTGGAAGGCAGTTTTGAGGTGTTTTTGAACCACTCGAAATAAATTCTCTAAGTAGTTCCCTGGGAATGTTCGATATTCAACTTTTTCGATTGGATTGATCTTGATCTTTCTACACACCGGCTTCTGTAGTATGTTCATTATTTTGGAAATGTACCATGTTGTGTCTAAGGTAGGTAATAGTTGCAATTCCTTTATAGGTCGAAAGTATGGTTTATTTTCCTTCAGTTTTTGCATTTCTTTTCTAGAGATATTCGGTTTTGGAAGTTTGGTAGGTCGTAATGCGTATGCATGGGATAGACGTGGTTTTCAGAGCTTATGATTTCTTCATTTGGAATTGTTCTTTATGTTATGACACAATTTAGACCTTTGGCAAGAAGATTATTTTCCTGTAAGGACTCTACAATGGAAATACTCGTTAGCAGCGAAAGAATATTGAATTTCAAAATAGACATAGAGTCGTTCGGTTCTTTAACTGGTCGCATCAATGCTTTAAACGTTTCGGCTCTCTTCACTGTCGACATCTTCAGTGATGACTCTACAAAAGCTTTGTTGCTTTTCAATATAAATTAACTAACAATAAGTAGAATGTATTTATTTATAGTACAATCGTGTTGAATGTACACGCATATATAATACGTTATTACATTTAGGCGTGTTTAAGGAAATCTTCTCTCTTCTCTCAGATATGTACAATGGCTTTTTAAACAACACATTGTTAGAGTTTTTAGAAGAAATCCCACTCCATATCAGACAAGATATGTGGTAGCATGGTGGTGCTCCTTTTCACAGATCAGGACACATTGGCTAAGTACCTGCTCATTTTCCAAATAAGTGAAAAGTTAGATAAACTATAGCCACCAAACTGCCCGGATCCAAATGTATGTGAGTATTATTTGTGGAGTCATTTAAAGTAACTCTAATGAGATAATTGATCCAAACCAATTATTGCAAAGAACCCAGGATATCGCGGCGCAGAATTACTATGAACTTTTTTAAGTGCAAGAAGATTTCGAATATTTATAAATCGTATATTTTGCATTTAATAGTTTATTAATAAATTATGGCAGCTATCATAATTCATCAAGTGATTGGGTTATAGAAAATTAGAAGAAACGATCTTTAGTTTGTTAACAATCACGTTAGGTATAAAAAGAGAATGAAATTTGAAAAAAAAACAAATACGAAACAGAACTCATAGTTTTTTTTGATGTAGAGTGAAATTTTTCAGAAAGCATTTTGAAGTGTACATTGGTAGCATCTAGGTAAGTATCATCTGAAATACTGTTTTTAATAAGAAAGTTTCCATACGATAAATTTAAACGTATAAAAAATGTTTGAGATTTTCTAATTAAGCAAACGTAAATTTATAAACTGAACCTCTTAGACTAATCCTTTGTTTACACAGACGAGTGTGGTACTGAAGATTAAGGGATTAAGGAAAGGATTAACTACTTAAAAGATGTGAATAAGTGATCTAGAGACCAACCGAATGTAATTTTTTTGGCCGAAGCCGAAGCCGAACTTCGATTTATGGGTCAACTTCGGCCGAAGCCGATGCCGAAGATATTTTTATTAACTTGAAAATTTTAATTAATAACAAAAATATGATAAGATAACGTAAAAGTTCAAAATGCGAGTGATGATTAGTAGCACACGTATTTATTATAGATTTCGGTACTGTCAACAAAATTATATATATTTTTCAAAAATCTCTGTTTGAGAATGTCACGTTTTCTCTCTATATATGACAATTGCCTCCTTTCTTATAATTGAAAAATGTACTACATTATGGCCATATTGCTTCTCTAACAGATTATTTTTTATAATCAAAATATTTAAAATATATATATAGTAATTCTATAAATTTGCAACATTATAGTACTACACTGTAATCATCTTGACAGAGAATTTGTGACATAATTTATAATAAATCTTTAAATTATTGGTACTTATACTCCTCCAAATATATAGACGACAATAATATTCATTATTTAAGCGCATTTGCATTCAGTATTATATCGACACAATTATTATCTAAATACATTAATAATAAGTAGGCAGTACGGTATAAAGTTTATCCTTAAGCTTGACATTTACAGGCTAAACAACATTGTTTTTAATATTTATCGTTCATCTGAATAATGGAAACAACTATATTTAAATTAACCCGCAATCAGAGCTAAATTCTCATTATACCAGCCCTTAGGCCTGCCTGCCTCATAGGAACCAACGCAGTGCAAAATAATTAGATAAAGAAAATGTTTTACAGTCCTCCGCTTGCACTTAGCAATAATTATTTTAATTAAGATCGAATTAAATACTTATGAAAGTTTTCCAATTAGGAACTGGGAAGTTTGTGTTGCAAATTGTTGGTATATCAAAGTTATTTCTCGACGTTTGGTGCATAAAAGGAATATGTAAACAAAATTGATTTCCCTGTAATGGTAGGTACATCTGGAAAGAAGAGCTTAAGATGTTCATTAAAAATTCAAAGTTTACTTTATGAAAGTGTTTTTCGGCTAAAATTAAAAGACATCTTCTTTTCTATTTAAGTATTATTAGGTTTACTTTGAAATGGTATGGAGTAATAAATCAGTAAATTTTAAATTGTTCATAAGCGTACCATTAGTTTTCTAAATATTCATCATTGAGTTATTCCAAATTAGAATATCATACATAAGAGTCCTAAATTACTCCTAGGTATTACTCCTAAAAAGTAAGGGTAACTATTTTTAAATAAATTTATTTCAGACAAGACTTTCTAGACATTTCATTCGTATTTCATATTTAGATACCAAATACCCCAGGGTATTGGATACTAATTTATGAGGTATTGCTCAAATACCTCATGTTATGTAAGGGGTAGTGCTTGTTTTTATATTTGCTCCATTCTAAAAATTTTTTTTGAAAAATATTGATGTAAGTAGTCTAAAGAGTTTCAAAGGGTCTAAAGAGTCTAAAGAGTCTAGAGTTAAAGAGTCAAGAGTATAAAGAGTCTAAAGAGTCTAGAGTCTAAAGAGTCTAGAGTCTAAAGAGTCTAAAGAGTCTAAAGAGTCTAGAGTATAAAGAGTCTAGAGTCCAAAGAGTCTAGAGTCCAAAGAGGCTAGAGTCTGATTAGTCTAAAGAGTCTAGAGTCTAAATAGTCTAAAATCTAAAGAGTCTAAAGTCTAAAGAGTCTAGAGTCTAAAGAGTCTAGAGTCTAAAGAGCCTAATGAATTTATTGTTAGCATAGTGTTTTGGCCATACATTTCTCATTACTAGAGATAGGTCTATCAAAACTCATATCACTGTAATAACACGTTCTATCCAAATGTGTAATGTACAGTATGTTCTATTTAAAGAAAGCACCTGTTTAATAAATAATACAAATGCAATAATCAATTGTTTTTCTAAGTACAGTTTTTAAATCTCAAGAAAAATTCATCCTTGGCAACAAAGATAATGGGGTAGAATATTATGTGAGTAACTCTATGATTCAATTTTCAAATACTCATTTTTTTCAGACAGTGACTAAAATACTTCTTTTATGGAAATTGTTCGAAATATGTATAACTGTCAGGTGGCCTAACTTATAAATAAATAAATAAATAAATAAATAAATAAATAAATAAATAAATAAATAAATAAATAGATAGATAGATAGATAGATAGATAGATAGATAGATAGATAGATAGATAGATAGATAGATAGATAGATANAAGATCGTTTCAAGGTCAAAGTAAAGAAAAGGCCTTTCACGAATGTTAACTTGTAACTTGCAGAGATTGCTTTATATATTTTTTTAATTTTTACTAACTTCGGTAATTGAAACGTGCTGTACCAAGTTTTTCATTATACTGTTATTTTAAGAAAGCTGATTAATAAATTGGTTTAAATAATATTCTGTATTATCTTATTCAGAAAATTAAATTTTAGTCTAGAGAATATGTCATTTCCTGAGTTAATATATCTTCTTAGTTTATAATGTTAATTTCCTTTCACGTAGGTACGCCGTAACCTATATTGGAAAAATATTTAAGTATTTAAAAAATATATTCTTTCCAAAATTTTACAAAATAATAAATGATTTTTTTAAATACCATGTAGTTTTCTTGTTTCTTAGTAAAATTACAATGTAACTTTACTTGTATGATGTAATTTTACGTTACATACTGTAGCGTGAAAATAAACAATATGTTTTAGATAAAATTTTTATCAGTGTAGGAAGCTTTGACCTGCCCTTGTTGCTCTAAAGCTGGTTGTTCTTCACTGTCGGCATCTTTAGTGGTGAGACAACGACTGAGGCCTCAGTACCTTTCTCAAATAAACGGTTCATTTAATCCTAATAGGTCACTTGGGCTGAATTTCACCCCCAAAATTTTTTATATTTTTATATTGAATGATTACAATAAAAAATATTTATATTTTTGTGTTACAGTAATTATTGCTCCCTTCATTTTAATTCTTTATGCGAAATAAAAACTTTTTTGGCGCTAAATATATGCACTTTTTTGAAAGGACATTATTAAAATATTTTTTTATTAAAATATCATATTTCAGGAATAGATTCTAAATTTTTTTGCTTGAAATCAATTCTGAATTAAAAAACAGTTTTTTTCCGTGAAAAAACACGATTTTTTCGTTACCTTAACTTTACAGAAGTTTTGCAATATTTAGTCAATTAGTTTTGGTTAGGAAAACTCGGCCTATTGCCACGATCCTTAAACAATATCTAGATATTTTTTCAGATTTTTAGAACTCATCGCTGAGGTAGGATAACACTTTCTCGTAGCTGGGGTCAATTTCACCCTGTGTGACCATTATGGTATTCTACTGAAGTGTGACCGATTAGAGTTAAATTACACAGCCACACAAAAAAAAAGTTGTCTGTACTTTCATGCGACACATATTATCCGTAGTATTTTTGCCTATTGATTACGAATCCGGTATCAGAATTGAACTATCACGTCAAAGGAATTTCCGAACCTCAAAAAACAGGTCAAAAATAGCAAAAATTTAGGAGTGCTACGAAAAATACAAAAATTTTTTTTTCTATATTCAAATGTTCATTTATATGGTTAAGACCCCGCCATCTTGAATTTTGCAAAATTGACGCGAATGTGTTATTTTTTGAAAATGTGGTCGGCCATCTTGGATCCGCTATCTTGAATTTTGTAAATCTGATCTCGGATTCGTGATCATTGACCCCGAAAACCCCAAGTATACCAAATTTGGCGCGAATATGTTATATTTTGAAAATTTCGTCTGCCATCTTGATCCGCCATTTTGAATTTTGTAAAATTGACCTCAGATCCGTAATCAGCGACCCCGAAAACCCCCGTATACCAATTTTAACGCGAATCTGTTATTTTTTGAAAATTCGTGATATCTGACATTAACCAGTTTTTTTGAGGTTAGAAAGAGAACCATCAATTCTGACCTCGAATTCATATTCGGCGGAGTCTTCACCACATAAATGAACATCGGATTCGTGATTAGGATGCAAAAATACTATGGATAACAATGTCGCATGAAAAGTACAGACAACTTTTTTTTGTGGCTGTGTAAATAAATAAATAAATAAATAAATAAATAAATAAATAAATAAATAAATAAACAAATAAATAAATAAATAAATATGTAGTATTTCAAAGTATATACAATCAATGTTATGACACTTCTATAATGATGCACAAACACGAGTATCTCTTTTCTATAATAAAGATCAACATTTAAAAAAAATTTTTAAATGTAAAAATTAAAATGTTAGGGATAAAAGACTCGTAAGACTTTTATAATTTACTATATTATCCCTTCACGGAAACAGTGTGTTTCATTATTTTCGATACTTCCATCGGCTTGGGATCATTGTACTGTTTTACCGATTCAGAAAATTCACCTTTTAAGTCCTATAAGTATATTATCAACCATGTCGAAGCACTTAGAAATGACACACACCAATAGATTACCCAAATCGTTTTAGCACAAAATGTTGTTCCTCTAGTTCGGTTAGGGTTTAGTTCAAATCACAGCACTGTTACAGCTTCAGTTCATGTAGTTGTACTACTTAAATTAGATTTTAGTAAAATGATTGATACTTTAGATCTTAAATTGATAATGTAAGAAAATTAATAAATTTTATTGGAATTGATTTATGTTCCACCGCTCTATTAGAAAGTTATATCAATTATACGATGTCCCATAGGACAGGAGTCCCTTTTAAACCCCTTGTTTTTTTAATTCTTCTCTCATATTTTTATAAAGCAATTTATATCACGTTGTAGAAGATACTCAGTTATTTTGGTTTTAATTAGAAATAATAATCAAGATTTAAAATTGCAGTTACGTGAATCGTTAGTTATCTCGAAATCATCCATTGTAATGTATCTGAATCTTACAAAATTTGTGCTTCTTATGGTATCAGAAAAATTGATCAAGTAAATCACAAGATGTGGGGTTTTAAAAATTGATGTGTTCAAATCACAGAGCACCACAGAGTGTACGTTTCCTATCCCCAAGCATGGAAACCATTGAAGCCAAATTGCGGGGAAGTGGAGTGTGCGAAGTAATCCGACCGCGCATACTTTGAACAGGAGCGGATTAAGCAATATTTTTACACTTATGACAAATATTCATTTTCCAAGTTTAGAATTCGGAAAATAATATATTTTAATGTCTTGCTTATACTAAATAAACCTACAAAATAATTTAAATATATTTATTGTCCTTTATGTAATGTTAGTTTATTTAGTTACAGTCTTTTAGTAGATTTCACTGAATTAAATATTTTAACTTCATGATTTATTCTCACATCGATATACTTTTCACATACAGTCCTCACAAGTTCTTATGGATATTTTTAAATATGTTCACATTCAAAAAGTTTTTTAATACATGATACACGATTTTATTTTTCTCTAGCTTGGGTGTACTGTTTTTATGGAGTTATTAAATATATATTATTATTTATATTTCTTTCTATTTCTTAAATTGTCAGTTTCCTTTTTTAAACGACAGTTTGCTTACCACTGTTGGAACTTCATTTTTGGATAAATAAAGTATGGATTATTAGAATAGTATATTAAACAACAAGGTTTGAAAACGACTCTTTGCACACGAGCGAGACATATTGGTGGACCGAGCCGAAGGCGAGGTCTACAAGTCGAGCGAGTGTGCAAAGAGGTTTTCAAACGAGTTTTTTACGATACTTTTTATACGACTGCAAACAGAGACCACAAAAATCAAATTTTAATTTTAATCGTTTTTATTACTAAAATTGCCAACGCATTAACAAAATAAATTAAATACAACTTTTAATTTAATTCGTTTTTATTAAGAAAATTGCTAACGCATTAACAAAAGAAACTAATATTTAATATTTATGGTAACATTTGAACATTCCTTCAAGGTTACGCTGGGAAAAGCAGTATTATTGTGCACCTTGTTTTCGGTAATAGAGAATATTTTTGGTGTCGTGTTTTTAGTGCAGTTTTTCAGCATGCGGTCGTTGTTTTCTTGTTGTATTCCAGTAGAAGATCGTTGTTCTGGTTCTGTGGCAGCAGAAGACACTGGAGACTCTATCTTTTTCGAAACTTCCATTTTATTTCTCAAACAGTCATCAACGTAGCCTTCGGCAACTGTACTGGATTTCCACCCTCCATGGCGTTTGAGGGCAAGCAGATTTGAGCCAGAATTGACTAAAATTGTGGCCGATGAACGCCGAAAACAATGTCCCGTGTAACTTTCTGGATTCTCTAGCATCAAAAACTTGGCGATTTCCCTAGCCATGTTTCCAATTTTGTTGATGCCAACGTTTTGGCTTGAACATTTTCCGTTTTGATAGTTTAAAAAAAAAACTGCCTGTCTTCAGATTAGGAGGACGAAGAGCACAGTACTTTTTTAAGATAGTGTAAAGGTTTCCTGTAATTGTAAAACACCTTGGTACCTTTCTTTTTGTATTCTTCAGTTTAATCAGCATAGCACTGCCGAAATCTTTGGTGTCTTCTATTTTGAGATAACATAATTCCTCCCTTCGACATGCCCCAGATAGTCCAACTGCCACCATCGCCTTGATAAGTAAATATTTGTCGTCTGATGCTTTCGTCAAAAACCGGCAAAAATCATCTTCTTTGAGGATTTGGGACTTCTTTGGGACCTAGTTTTCGGATTTTCGTTTGATTAGCGCTTGCAACTTTTTATAGCTTCCAAGATCTATGTTGTGATTGGCACTTAACGTTGACTTGAGCATCGAAAAAATCGTCCACAACGTCGAAGATTTATATTTCTTAGATAGTTCTTCAAAATACACCATTACTACGTTTTCTGAGAAAGTTTGGACATTTTTGGTTAGTCGCCAGTCCATAAATCGCCTTAACTCAGCTTCATACCTGCTTCTGGATTTTGTGGGCAGCAGTTCCGAACATTCGCTTGCTTTCTGTAATATCTCTTCAGAATCACACATTTTCACACCCACACTTCGGGAATTCAACAATTTTTGAAGTATCTAATCAACAAAATAAAGGAGCCGTGACGGTTGCTATGAAACTCAGCCAACTTGAAACATTACATAATTTGGGTGACAACATCAAACAAAAATCACAATCTGGAGACGCGTGTGCAAAGATGACATAACCGTGTGCAAAATGTTTAGCACACGGCGTGTGCAAAATACCGTTTTCAGAGCGTGTTTTCCGTGCGCAAAACCCCCTTTTGCAAGGAGTCGTATAAAAAATTATTTAAGTATTTCATGAAGTAAAAATACATTTTAATGGTACGCCAAAAAAATCGCACTCTCTGTCGCACTTCTTCAACACCTGGCTCATTCTTCCGATAAGTATTATTATGAAATTCAATAGAATTTTTTTTCAAAGGAACCTTTTTATTGACGAGCGAGATAGTACTGACGTATTAAGAAAGCTTCGCAACTCGTCAGGATAAGACCATGACAAGCGCATATTGTGTCTAACGACCCATTATGTATACCATAAAATAACATTAAGTACTTAAAATTACTCATATAAGGTTCTCCAAGACATTGCGGTCGACTAATTAGAAGCCGGAAGACACTAAGTGCTTAAAATGAATCTTTAGTGCGTCCCAAATATAAAAAGCCTTTCTAGAGACATTTGTTGGATGTCTCGCAAAATTTAATAAAGGCGGATAATCTGAAACTACAAAGGAAAAATAAATCACTTCAATGAAATGGTCATGTATGTGCCAGGAAGGAAAAATTGGGAATGGATATAAATTCGGATATCAGAAGGTTTTATTGTTCTGCAAGAAAATTTATGTAAAATAATATAATTCCATCAGAGAGCTTTCTACAAATTTATTTTTCTCCGGATTTTTACAATTATTTTTTAATTAAAGCTTTTATTGGTTGTAATAGTAAATAAATGGTGTCCCAAAATTCAATGCAAGAAGTAATTTTGATAGAAAACACAGGTCCTTAATTAAATTTTTATTGATTTATATACAGTATAGGTTTATGTATGGAATAGCATATCAAGTAAATGGCATCCACGGCTTTGCTGGCATATACGCACTCTTTTGTCGAAATTTTCCATTACCGTTTTGCATAAAAACGTTAAATCGCATGATCTGGGAGGCGAATTCTGATCACCAAAACGGGAAATTACACGACCAGGAAATTACTCATGCAGTAATTGATTTATTTCTCGGGGTGTATGGTACGTGGCACCGTCTTGTTGAAACCATATTATTATGTCGTCTACATCCATATCTTGCAATTTAGGCACAAAAGCTGAATTATCATGTTGCGATAGCGAGCACCATTAAGTGTTATTGCCTGACCAGGGGCATTTTCGAAAAGGAATAGTCTGGTGATACGTCCAGACCAAAATCTGCACCAAACAGTGACACGTTGTGGATGTACTTGTTTCTCAACAATCAGTACTGGATTTTCTGAATCCCAAATTCGACAATTTTGTCGATTAACTGAAGCTATCGAGATGAAAATGAGCCTAATCGTTGAAGATGATTTTATTAAAAAAATAAGCATCCACTTGTTTCAGAATCCATTCAATGAATTCCCTTCACTCTGCGTCGTCGGTTCTTCAGTCAATTGAACTTCGTAAGCATGAAGTTGCGAATCTTTCGTGAGAATACGTCGTAGAGAGTTGTTTAAGGTCACTAATTGATCCAATCTCCCTAAAATTTTCAGTTAATCTCTTCACAATAATTGATGAAGATAAATCATTATTCCGCCCATATTGTTTGCAAAAATTGCGAACTGTAGCGTCATTATTTTAAAAATATTGCTCTACAATGAAAACGCGTTGTCGTTTCGGGTAGTGCTACCCTTTTAATAACCCTCAACTTTGGGAGTTAGTGGTTACAGTTAAAACCAATTTTAGATTTAATTATTTTATTTGCGTATTATGTCGCGTGGCTGTGGCGAACTATCCAATTTTTATTATTAAATTATCTACTGGTATTTATCGATTAGTTTGTTATTAAGATATTGGATGGACTGGATATAATAGTTTCACAAAAACTTCTATTAATTTGGGGACCAAGTAAAGAATGGCATTAGTAATATAAAACATATATTATTAGACTGATACAAAAAGCTGGAATATAAATGCTGCAATTGAAATCGTCGTTGTTGTTCTTAAAAATATTTGATAGGGATTAAAGTAATGTAGATGAGAGTCAAAATATTCCTCCAGAACTATAACATCTGACCAGCCTCGAAAACATTGGCGTATTTTAAAAAAAGTGAATTGTCTGAAGGAAAATACGATTCTTGCTTATTTTTCTGAAAAGGTAAAGCATATAAAACCGTCGAGTTCCATGATGAAAGCTTTACTGTTAACCGAAAAAGACATTGATCTATACACGCTGCTGCTTCAGTGTCAAGCAAAGATGAAGTGTAAAAATTCATAAGTGAAGCACCTAATGGTACAAATTTATGATGATGCAGATAATTTTAATGCAGTTGTTTCTTTGAGTGAAACAACTAATAGTATAATAAATTTTTAACGTTGCTGGTGAATTCAGAAGAGACGATTTTCATAAGATAAGCGAATTGCTTTTAAGATATTTCATGTAAGTTTCTAATTTTAGAGCAAAAAATATTGGTTCAATATCACTTCAACATTCATATATTTCAAACGGAAACATTAACGATCCTAAAATCTTGTATGCTGGATACGGTACCAATTAAATATCAAACTTTGGGGTGGCTTTCTAAGCGAGTACAAACCATCCACTTTAAATGCTAAATATTTTAGGAACCGTCTTTGAATCGCTTCCAACTTTTCGATGTGTTACATAACCAGAACTGCAAAATTGGGGAATCGTATTCGGGCTCTGATTTAACAAAAGCTCGAAGAATAGTTAAAAGGTATTTCTTTAGAATTTCCTGTTGCAAAACCCCAATTTGTGCAAGAAATCTTACCATGTTCTTTGCGAGCAAGTACTCAAAATGTCAATTCTAGTAAATATAGGGTGTTTCATTTAAAGTTACACGCATCATCTTAATGGGATAAAATATAGAGTACCTACAAAATTCAAGAGAAATTGGAACATCACTAAAATTTTCAAGGTAAAAATTTGTAGATACTTTTATTTGTCTTTATCAGTTTACGCCTGATTGGTCGAGCAAAGTTGATATAATTTCTTTAGTCTTCACATGCATATTGACAGTTTGGATGATAATAAAGTTTCAAGGCTAAAGATTTAATCTTTGTTAGAATAAGTGTATTAAGCACACATAAAAACAGGTTAAATGGGAAATTAACTTGGAGTTTTTAGTTGGTTTCCAATAATTTTTGATATATTTTAAAAATTAAATTAATAACTCATGATTTATTTATTTTTATCTTGGTAACATATATCTATACAGTATGTATAGCCATTACTTTAACACGTGATATATATATATATAACGTAAACGAAGGTATTTATACAGGGTGTTACACCAAAAAATAAAAAAAAAACTCCTTTGGACCATAAACTATCGCGTTTTCCTTTTGAGATTTATAATGACAAATATAATTTTTTTCACATTTTAGCCACATCTCTTTTAAAAAATGATATATGTATGTATTTTCTAAGTTTCTGTTAATCTACTAGAGACAGCTAGCTACGATATTCCTCAGTAACATTTGCTGCTACAACATTTTTGAGGTTAGGTTTTTTATAGTGTATATCCTATATCACAATGTAAAATTTTATTTTACATAAAAAAGGTAGGTACTCTTGTTACATTCGCGGAAAATGCACACTTTTGACCATTTTGTACAGATGCTGTGATAATTATGTCCAATTACTTATATTTTCGATAACATTGGACAACCGAAACAATTGGAATAGAGCTAATAAGGCACTAAGCACTTTGACACCCAATTTAAAACGGCAACGCATATTTGCCTCAATCACACCATTTTCAGGTAATTCGTCTCCTTTCAAGCTGTGTCCTATTCTTAATAAAACACCCTGCATACTTTGATGAATCTTTAATATTTCAGTGGTGTTGTTGAACTTATGGTCGGTTAATATCCATTTTATGTCACTGTTTTTTTTTCTACATTTAATAGAAAGTAATTTATGACATGGCAACTGTTTCATTCCAACAAAATCGGAACTTCGCACGTATTGCCTCAGGGTCAATATCACAGTAAAATTTCATGTTGTCAGCATAAAATGCTTCTGAATTATTTATAATATCCTTAATAAATAATACAAAACGAGGAGGCCGTGGAGTGGAGCTATATACCATATTATAGATGATATTCGGGGATCGAAATTACATCACTGAAATTTCTCGTGTGTTCACAGAAATGAAGTTTAATAATTCACCAAACGGAAACTTTACACACTTTAGAAAGAACCATTACAACGTTAGCTCTTTTGAAATATATCAAGAATATCTTTTATACAGTCTTCTTAAATGATTATATGCCATGTGACCGCTGAGTTTAGGTAACCCAACATTGCACGGCTGGCACTGTCCACTAAAAATCCCTAAATATTAGCGTCAGAAATATTAATGGTTCGTTTACAATGAATAATGACAAACCACGACACGCTGAATATTCGTTGAAAAAATCTCTTGAAACAGAATTTTGTGTTTTAATGTAATCTTGATCTTATTGTTTTAATTTTTACCGAAATTTAATTGCCAACACAATACACAACAAAAAAAATATTAAAACAAAATTAATTTGACTGTCAAAAGTTATGCAGAAACATATCGGATTTTTGTACCATCCAAGGATATGTTTTGCAGTTTAGTTCTTCGTTTAAGAGAAACTGGTCATTGGGTCAATATCATATATGCATTGTTAAAAAGTTGCAATATCCCGTAAGTAAACCAAGCCGTTTATAAAAATTTTACAAAAGGATTCACAGGTAAGGGCTTGACTTGTGTATTTGTAATGTTAGTAAGAACAAATAAATTACACAAATAATATATACAGGGTGATCTGAAAGTCCATCAGGAAACTCGGGAAGTGATTCTATAGATTAAAATAATAGCAGAATATAACGGAAATTTTTTTCGAATTGTTTGCAAGTTTAAATTTCTGTGATATCTTGCAAGAAAAAAAGTTATGAACAAAACAAATTTTGAGTTCTGGGTAAAGTGCCCTCTAGCGGCGCATAATGAAACTTTTCTCTGACTGTTCCAATAGAGCTTCATCTACTTAGTGGGTGTCCAAATGAGAGACTAATCGAACTTGAATTAAATAAGTTATTTAAATAAAAAATAAAAAAAAAATTAACTTTGACAAGCTGTAACTTGCAGACAATTGACAACTCGAAAAAAATTTTCATTATATACTGCTATTATTTTAATCACCTCCCGGAGTTTCCTGACGGACTTTCAGAACACCCTGAATACCTAGATACAGTCCGTACAATATTTGTGATAGAATTCCAATGCGCCTTAAAATTTTTCGCTACTCTAGTAGCTTTCTACCTCGGGATTCTAATGCGGTTAATTCCAAGAAATTGACGCAGGGGTCTTCTAGGAATTCTATCTCAAAAAATATCGTTCCGACTTCATATAGAATTATAAAGTTGTAAACTACGGAGATTGCTGTGGAAAAACAAGGTTAATAGACAAAACTGTCAAATAAGAGCATTCTTTGTTATCCAGTCAAGCTTCAGAAAATGTTTATCTTCATTTTCAAGACTTCTAAAAATAAATATTTAACATAATTTTAATACGTACTAACATGATATTAACAGAAAAGTAGTTAGAAAATTATTTAAATAGACAAAAAACCTGCTTCTTAACATTTTTTTGGTCGAAAAATATTTTATTTGAAGACGAAACTATTCGAGTTAGGGAAATTTAGAAACTGTCAACTACTTTACCTTTTGACTTTTGACAAATATTTATTTCAAATTTTAAAATAAACAAGTATTATTTAAATTGCTATCAGATTTTATATGGCCATATAACCTTTTATGACTCCACCACAATTGCTTACAACTTTAACCTTAAGTAGTCAGTAGATTTGATAAGGAATTTTGTCAAGAGTCAAATTTACCGCCCTTGCAAAGTTGGTAACTAGTTGTCGGGTTCCCTAACTCGAATAGTTTCATCTTTCAACTCAAATTGTATTTCAAACATAAACTTAAAAAATATTGTCTTAATTTTAGTTGCATGTACATATTCATTTGCCTAAAAATGAACGTTCATAATGATAATATTTTAAATGTTTAGCAGATTTTTTTATAATTTTATGAAGATTTTATGATGTTATGTTAGTAAGGATTAAATCTATTTTAATTATAGATCTTGATATTAACAGAAACGTTTGTAATTAAATTATATTGTACTACTTACTCTTACTTCCAATTAAAAAAAATCGGTGACTATTTGCAAAAATTTGTAGCAACTTATGGTAAAAAATAAATAACGTGAATTTTTTATGTACCTAGTAGGTTTCGCCTCTCAAATATTTTACAATCTACGAATTGGATGTAAGTTAAAGCCTTCAACAGAAACTTCGACAATAAATCTAAAGGGAAATTGTAGGGATATCTGAAGGTAAACTTGCAAGAATGTTTGCTGAATATGAATGATATATAAGGGTTACGTTTTGTTCGGGTAAATAAAACACTAAGTAAAACTGAAAAAATGCTTGGGTTTGATGTTAGGTTTAGGAAGTGGGGAAAGCATTAGTTATTTAAATATTTGGTTAAGTAATGCGACATTACATTTTACATCAGGTAGCAGGCAAGCTTCCGGAATTTTGAGTCGTGAAATGGTGAACAATAATTTTAGTTCTAGCAGGGAACAAAATGCAGAGAAACAGAAATTTTAAAGCACTTCTGAGTACCATATTTACTTTTTTTTTCATTTATTCATTATTTCATTACCTAGTATTAAACAAAACCAAAAAAAGAAAAAATATTACAAAAATCATTAACTTCATACATATAAACATAGATTAACAAGAAGCTTAAGTAATAGCAATTTGCGAATTTATTTATTATGATAAAAATTAATGTTAATTAGCCTTTAAGCACAATTATTGATAGTAATACCAGAATTTGTAGGCATTCAGTAAATATTTGAAGAACTAGCAGCATGGTGACTTATTTCTATAGATGAAGTTAATGATTCATTGGAATTGTCTAGATTAATTGGTATTTCATTTATTTGGTAGGAAATATCTAATACTTTAGTTGTGTTATTTTCTCTAGTAGTGGATTGTTGTTTTGGGTTTGTCAGGATTTTTTGACAAATGTGCATCTTATTTGATAAGCAGTTATCAATATATACTTCTGCAACTGCAGAAGAATGCCAACCTCCATGTTTTTTAAGTGTTAGTAAACCACTCCCAGAGTAGCTAGTAGGGTTGCGGAACTACGGCGGAAACAATGTTCTGGGTATGTATTAGGTTCAGGCAGTTTAAAAAAGTGGTTATTTTGCTTGGAATTTTGCTAAATACATTTTTTCGGGTCGATTGCACTGTGCATTTATTATTCTTGTAATAAAGGAACAGTCGATTATGAGGAGTGTGGGTAGGTCTAAGGAAAATATATTTGTTGCATATGTAAGTAGATTCAATTCATCAATTGTTTTGTATGTGACTGTAAACGTTCTTGTAATATTATTTTTTGTTTGTGGAACAGTAACAATCAATATGTCTCCTCTATTATCTATGTCGTCAAATTTCATATTCAACAACTCATTTCAACGACAAGTTTCGTATCTACTTCTCACATAAAAGCTCTCGAGTACCATCGTCTTTTAATTGTTGCCAATTATGGTAGCTTTTATGCAAATGCCTGCAAGAAAGGAAGACAAAAAGTGAAAGGAAACAAATCCAGATTAAAAAAATGTGGGATGAATGGCATCTTACTTTTTAGGAGATAACAAGGAGAACAAAGATTTAGCCTTAAGCTCAATACGAAAGATGAATGCATTTTTAAGGCAATTTAGAGTTAACAAAATACGTATCCTTAACTAAAAAGTTACAGGTTTTTTATTTAATACTCGGCATTTGGAATTTCTTGAGAATCTTTCCTTGCTGAGTTTTACAAAAACTAAAGGAGGTTTATCCAATTATGAATGCTTAAATTCTGACGACGACATTTTATTCGAGTATTTAGAGAATCGTTTGGATACTGACGTGAAGTAAGCACTGGACTAACAACTATCGATGTGCATATGCAAATAATGAAATAAAATGTAGATATTTTGTATTTTTATGGTTTATTAAACAAATATATTTGTGTAGCAAAGAGCACATAATCTGTAAATAGGAGATGATTGAACTATTTCAGGACTGGTTATCATATCGTCGGTATTTGACCTTTGGAAAAGTATTTGTATTTATTTTGTAGACTTGTTTATGCTGTATGATTTAAAGCAATTGGACTATCACATTTCTGTTCAGATTGTTACCAACGAGTTGCATCCAAATTCCAGGTGCTTTTACGACTTTGCCTCGATTGAAATTATCTGGATCTTCTTTTGGATTTTTATTGCTCTTGGTAATCTTTACCAGGGTTTTCTTTTTCTCAATATACTTAATTCTGGTATTACTTAGGACCATTAAGTAGATCACTGTGCAGATAAAATGAATTTAATGGACCTAAATGTGGTTCTGTTGAGAGAAAAATTTGGAAACGATACATCCATAACTATCAACGACCGAAAAGTAAGAGGCCAGTGAGTTTAATTCGACGGAAGACTTAACCTTCATTTTACAAAGCTTCTTCTGACGAAGAGAATTATGGGTCTCTGAAAATGCCAAGAAGTCTATTTCTTCAACCATCGACAACTGACCCGGAAGCTTTGATCAATAGCAAGATGAGCTCGTTTACTAGCTTATTGGTATTTGAGAAGTAGAGCGATTGCTTCCCTGAAGTTGAGAACATGCACAGAGAGAAGAAGATATTCATGCGGATTGAAGATGTTGCTTTTACTGCTACCTTTTACTAGAAGTAGATGCTTCTATTATCTAACACGTACTTTAAGCTCCGTTTTTATTCATACGAGCTGATTCTTAGTAATTAATCAAAATCTGTTTTCACATACAATCTTTGATGAATCATGAAGATCTTAGGTATCGTTTTAGGGAAAAATATTACAGCTGTGTTTCTGTTGGTTTTAATGATAAATCAGTTAAAAAAATTTGTCGCAACGTCACTGTTATTCCCAGAATTTATGAGTTTTTGAAATGAAGATATCCATAGCGTTAATATCTAATTTTATTCTTCCAATTAGTTTTTTTTATTTCGATGAGTGATAGTTAAAGCTAGTTACACTATTTTTCCGCATGGAAAAGAATCCTTGAAAAAAATACTGTATTATTGTGGTCTTCCATTTCATTTCCATTTTCATATAATTTCACAAAAAAAATGTATGTCAATTACGTTTTTATATAAAGGAATTGCAAAAAAATATTGGGTAAATCTGATCGACATGAGTAGTAGTAGTAGTTCTTTGTTACACCTGCAGTTGTTGTATTAGATTGGTTAACTTTAGTTCCATCACATGCAAACGTGTTAAGTGTTCGTCGTGTCTATCCTGGTTGTGAATAATTGCACAAATCAAATTACAGTAAATTAATTTGTTTGAAAAATTGGAGGAATTAACTTTTCTAATTATTGGCGCTTGTTAGCTGCAAAATGTAAGTGATATGAAGACATAAGAAATTGTAATCATCGCGACAATGTTTTACAATCTCGCTAGGATATAAATTATAATCAACTGTGTGTTACAACAATGTAAGTTCTTAATAGGCATATTTTTTCTATACACTATCTTAAATAAATAATTAGTAGTAAATATTCAGTTGCTGAGAACAGTTTATTACATAAGACGTTCTATAATTAAACTGACACCATAAACCTTGATTTCTTTGAAGTTTCTAAGTTAATCAATACTTCCACTTTTCATGCGGATAAACCGACGTCCCAGGGGGGTAATAATTTGACAAAACCGAATTATCATATTTACACGTAATTTTGGAATAATTCGGATTCCCGACTAAATCAGCTTTTATTAACAGATGTCACCCTCTTTATGAAATGGGGGAAGGGATGC
Source organism: Anoplophora glabripennis (assembly GCF_000390285.2). NCBI lineage: Eukaryota > Metazoa > Arthropoda > Insecta > Coleoptera > Cerambycidae > Anoplophora > Anoplophora glabripennis. The sequence continues at coordinate 353,020 of NW_019416398.1, read as the reverse complement.
CCGAGTCCGTACAATTAAACCGCTGAAACTTCAGTCTTTCAGTCTTTGCTCGCTGTCAGGCTCTGCGACGTCGCCTAATTTATTCCGCATGGACTTGCAATGCGCTGCAATACTGTGAACGGGATAGTCCGAGGGTGCTGTTATTCGCGGTGTTTTGCTTTATTTTTTTGAAATATACTGAAAATTTAAGTGCCACGTTGAATACCCTGTAGGTATGTACAATTTTTTCCTAGTGCGTCGAAGAATAAACTTGACAGATACAGCTACCAGTTTACTTTTAAACAGGATTTGATTAAACATCCCTGTTTATATAAAAAAATTAAATTCCTTAAATAATATTTTAATAAAAATACATAATATTGATAATTAGTTATATTTGTTACATAGTTTTATTTTTTTCTCTGTTTATTGGGTATTTTGCCATCTACGAAAAATTAAATGAAATATTAAATAAACTTTTGCTTCAAATGGAACACACGAAGTTTATTTTTATTAAACTACCTTTGCCTAACCAACAATCTCACGCTGAAACAAGCAGTACATGTGACTGTATCACGCTCATTAATTACATTTAGCGATTTGAAGAATCAAGGTTATTTCGTTTTCAAACCTGGGAATGACGTTTCTTTTTAAATAGATTTGACAGTTTAGATTTCAAAGTCGAAAGATAGTATTTATTGGATCTACTCATTATTTTGGAGAAAATTCTCAATGTATAAACATCAGACTAGATTATCACAAAACTTATACAAAAAGGTAAGAAATTGAGAAACCAGGAATTTTCGAAAACGCTTGGGAAAACGTTCCATAATTCAATGGCGTTCGGTCAAAATTTTGGAGAAGGAATATGACATTGCTAAAAGAAAATTAAAAGTTATCTTGATTAAACGGTGAGAGATATGTTACTCTGTAAATTTGGATTTTCGGCTACAAATACTAATAGTCCACAGTACAGGCCCCCTCTGGAAAGTTGATTATCACATACTTTATAACTCCTGAGGAGCTTCGTTTTGACGAGTCTACCACATTTTTCCTCTGCGACTTTTCTCGATTCCTCCGCTTTTCCACTCGGAAAGGTCCGAAAACATGGCAATTTCCCGGGGTCTTGAAAACTCAAGACCACATCTTTTATTTTCAGCTTAAGTAACTGGAAATTTTGTTGCAAATGCCGATTTAAATTTGTCCGACAGAAATTCCTCCGACATTGACGTGTCTACATGCCAAAATAACAGGGTATTGAAAATTAATTGTAAATAATTAATTCAGTCAAAAAGTATTGTTGTCCGACAAATTTCAAGCCGCGTTTTTTCAGTCCGACAGCTGGAAATCGGAATTTTCACGGGGTATGAAAAATCGATTACCACATATCTAATTTTCATTTTTTCCACTTTTAAATTTACTGTACAAAATAGTGATATAAGTGTCCGACGATTTAATGTCCGCAAATTATTAAAAAATCAATAAATCAATAAACGTGATGAAATTTAATTTTTTCACTCCAAAAATTTCATATTTATAAATGGTTATTAATTATTATTATGTAAATTATTATTTGTTTCAAATAAATAATTATAATATTGCTTATTTTATGCTTAAAAATTTAAAAGTTATAAACAAATGAAGTTATTTTTGAGGCGATTAATACTATCTTAGTGCATAATGCATTATTTCTAAATAAATTAATATTATACTTGATATAAAAATCCTTTTTTCTCTTTCAAGTTTTCATTCGCGTTTGTTATTTTTCTTTACAAAAATTTTCCTATTTTTCTAAAAGAAAATCCCAAAACTTTTGTGCATAATTTTTTTACACCATACATACTTTTTTTAAATCGTTTAATTCTTTTCTCGATATTTATTTGGCTAAATTGAGCATATAGAGATTTACAATTACAAGAATAAATTTATAAAGGGTGTTTCAGAAAGACCTCCCGTAGATAAAGGGGGTGATAGTATGATAAAAAATGATAATTTTTTGTATTATGAACTCTATGTCTATTTCCTCTTGTTTTCGAGATGCAGAGAGACAAAATAAAAATTTTTAAATAACATTTTTATGAAAATTTTGAAATAGTGCGAAATATTTTTAAATATTTAAGGGTGCCAAATACGCTAGTTTAATTAATTTTTGTATCTTTCATAGAAAGCGCTAGTTATGCTACATTCTTATTACAATTTAAGTTATATTTTTTTTAAGGTTAGTTTTTTTACCAGTCGGGCTCTAATTTCTATTGTACAATTTTATTTTCTAAAAATAATGTACTCTTGTTAGAACTTCCTAATGTGGACGATTTTCGAGAAAAAATGCTTTTAATTAAACTTTTACAATATTTCACTATAAAATAAGTGACTTTTTTAAGCTTGAGCTTTGAGAAGAGGAGATAGACATATAGTTCATATGACAAAAAATTCTTATTTTTTGTCGTCCTCACCCCCTGTATTTACGGGAGGTCTTTCTGAAACACCCTGTATTGTATATTTATATGGAATTTTGCTTAATACATGAAAATACCTTATTAAAAATTATAAATACATGTGCACATTTTTTACGAAATTTTTTTCATCATTTTTTGTCGGACTGACGATTTGCTGATATATTTTTGTCGGACATTACAATTTTTGCTTATAAAAAACACTTTTTCATACCCCGTGAAAATTCCGAATTCCAGCTGTCGGACTGAAAAAACGCGGCTTGAAATTTGTCGGACAACAATACTTTTTGACTGAATTAGTTATTTACAATTAATTTTACTAAAAATTACCTAAGTGGTAATTGATTTTCAATACCCTGTTATTTTGGCATGTTTCGACCGGTAGACACGTCAATGTCGGAGGAATTTCTGTAGGACAAATTTAAATCGGCATTTGCAACAAAATTTCCAGTTACTTAAGCTGAAAATAAAAGATGTGGTCTTGAGTTTTCAAGACCCCGGGAAATTGCCATGTTTTCGGACTTTTCCGAGTGGAAAAGCGGAGGAATCGAGAAAAGTCGTAGAGGAAAAATGTGGTAGATTCGTCAAAAGGATGCTCCTCAGGAGTTATAAAGTATGTGATAATCAGCTTTCCAGGGGGGTTTGTACTGTGGACTACAACAAAAATAAGTAATAAAATAGACATCATTATATGATGATATCTCTAGCTATGCAAGCAGACAAACAAATTTAAACTGTCAGACCTAATTAAAAAAGAAACGCTACTCTCATCTTTGATAACCAAAATATATTGATTTTTCGAAACGTTACTATATAGCCCGGTCAAAATAGACATTCAAGGTTACAATAATTCGCATAAAGCTGAAAATTGGTACGAATGTTGGGAACATCATTATAAATGAAATGTGAAAAGTCCCCATCGATCCCACATCTGCAAAAAAATTTATTCAAGATCAAAGTTCGCAAATATGGGTTTTTTACATTTTTCAGCCAAACGGTAAGTTTTATCATAAAAATAGACTAGACAAAAATTGCAGAGCATGCAATTATCTACAAATTGTTTTTACACTTTTTTCCTAAGAATCACCATTTCTGAGATATAGCGATCCAAAAAGTTCCATAATATGCACAAGTTTTCACGCCACCTATGAGGTAGAGTACTTGGCGCGTTTTTTAACGTGTTTTCCCGGTAACATAACATTGTATTAAATAAAAAATGGTACTCGTCGTATTCATCTGATTGATAATTATCTAATGGAACTTCAAGTGTAATGTCTCCTTCTTCTCCTCCTCCTCCTCCTCCTCCTCCTCCTCCTCCTCCNTTATAATTATCTAATGGAACTTCAAGTGTAATGTCTCCTTCTTCTCCTCCTCCTCCTCCTCCTTCTCCTCCTCTTCCTTCTTCTTCTTTTTCCTTTTGGATACAAGTAAATTGTTCTAACAGCGATGCATCAGATGTTTCCTCGCTGATATCTTAAGAATCCTCTTCTGATGGCGATTCAACATTGAAGCACGACTGGCCTTGACAACTGGTACATGCTAATGAACAAAACAATCCAACTTTTTTGCAGCCGCATTTAGCACTATACCCTTTTTTGCAATTGCAAAAAGGGGTGATCCAATGTTGAATCGCCATCAAAAGAGGATTCTTACGATATTAGCGAGGAGACATCTGATGCATCGCTCTTAGAACAATTTACTCGTATCCAACAGGAAGAAGAAGAAGAAGAAGAAGAAGAAGAAGAAGAAGAAGGAAGAGAAGGAGAAGAAGAATTACACTTGAAGTTCCATTAGATAATTAGACGAATAGTTTTCCCCAATTATTCATAATTCACACCGCTCTCATTATTTCCAATAGTACAATTTTTTATTCAGTACAATATTATTTAATTAAACAGGAGCACAATAGATTGTGGAATAGGCCTACCGGGGAAACAACGTTAAAAAAATGCGCCATGTACACTACCTCACAGGTGGAGTGGAAACGTGTGCATATTATGGAAAACACACTTTTTCAACTTTTTGAATCGCTATATCTCAGAAATGGTTATTCTTAGGAATAAAGTGTAAGAACAATTTTTATAGATAATGATCTACAATTCTGCCCTATTTTTATAATAAAACTTACCACTTGCCTGAAAAATGCAAAAAACCCATATTTGCGAAATTTGAGCTTGAATAAACTTTTTTGCATGTGTGGGATCGATGGGAACTTTTCACATTTCATTTATAATGGCGTTCCCAACATTCGTACCAATTTTCAGCTTTATGCGAATTATTGTAAGCTTACCCCTATTTTTTGAGTTACTTTCACCGGGTTATATAATTGAAGTGATAATATAACGCGGCATATTTTTTATTTGTATGTTCTTTTCAATGTGAGGTTAGATTAAGCAAAAATAGTTCAATAAAAATAACCCCTGACTGATCTTTCTGAAGAAAGGATTTAGGTACATATTTTAAATTTTTTTTACAAGTGACAAAACACCCAAAAAACAAAGGAAAAAAAATATTTATGTCTAAAATTTTATTTAGAAATATTTATTTTTAAGAATAACCTGCTACGTAAACAGGAAATGTACAGGGTTATAACTTTTTAATTGTCCTATACAGGATGTTTCTATTTTAAGAGTTACAGAAACGGGCAAAAATGTGCAATTTTATGCCGATCACGGATTCGTTTTTAAATTTAAAAAATTCCGAATAGTTCGGAAGATATTCGAGGAAAACCGATTTTATACTGTTTTTAGTCGTATTTCACTTGTTCTTCAAAATTTTTTGACGAAATAGTGTAGTCTGATATTAAATGAAGTGTGAAATCGATTTTTGCTGTCAGTATTAACATATCTCTAAAATTGTGTGCTGAGCGGTAGTTAACGTTTGTTTTTTTTATGGACGCCATATTAAATTTTTGCCTCATTAGAAGAAAGGGGAAAATTCTTTTTACAACGATGTATAATTTATGGGGTTTTCAAAAATAAATTACCAGGATATTGAATATAATTATAATTTTAGTGAAAAAGTCAAGTAGCCATGTGAAACATTTGAATTTTTCTATAAATTAATTTGATATGAATTATATGGTTAATTCAGACCATGAAGTACAAAGAGTAGCAGAAGTGTATGGGGACTATATGCCCTATTAATTTTTTAATAGGAATCGGAATTAAAAGATTCACTCTTTTACCATGTAACAGATCTACCATTTTGCTTCTAGTATTGAAACAATCAAAGAAGTAGTTAATATGAAATATCCTTTATTAACAATGTATACTTATAATATACTCCTAATAGACACATTGATTGGAGTTGTTCCCTTCTATTTTAGTATTAAAACACTAATAAATTTAACTCAAACCTATTTACGTATGCTTGCCTTCAAATTCTATGAAATACATTTTAAGATTTGAAAATAAAATTGATAAACAGTAACTGTGATATATTTAAAGCGCTATCTGGAACTTGATATTCTACCTTAGAAAAAAACTGAAACTTATAAAAAATTATTTATTTTTAACTTAAGTATTACGGCGAAAAAAATTCTGAATCGTTCTCATTTTGTAACAGAAAAAAAAAATCAATAAAATTCTGTGTTATAAAATTTTACGACATATTCCAAATAATAAAAATATACAAGGTTAGTCAAAAATAAGTAGGTACTAGTGAAATTAATTTCCAGCAAACTAGGAACTTGACAAACTGTTTCCAAATGATATTTTTGTCTTAAAACGTCGTTTTTTCGGCCATATATTTTCAAGTTGCTTTTCTGATAGCATATTCCGATTCTGCAGGACTTCTTATATATATTTTTACTTATTGCTTTTTCAAATAATTTAATAATAAAGGAGTAAACTTCAATAAATGATGGATATGAATTAGAAATAATTTTAAAATGCCTGACATAATCAAAATTTATTATCCCTTTGTTTGTTATATACATTTCAAATTCTTATTGTTGGCAAAAAAAGTATATATATATCCAACTGCAATTATGGAAATAAGAAAAAACTTACTGAAATTTCCTCCATTATACTGTTTGTGCTTATTATTTTCTTGTAGTTGGGTACATAAAAACTTTTTTGATTAGTCTCTTTATTAGGGTAGGTACGGCAATGTTAGCTTTTGATTTACAGTCCATATTCACAAGAAGTTGTTCAGTTTTGACAAATTTTCCTGAATTAGAAGTATATAATATCTTTGATAAGAGTTCATTAATTGACTTTGACCTTCGCTTGTAATTTCATTAAGAGCATTTTAACTTTTAATTATTATGAGCATAAATAGAGATGGAAATGTGTTTTTCAATGGTGGTAGCTAAAACATGAATTTATAATAAGCATCTCCGAATGATAATGAAATAGCGACTGATGAAAAATTTTGCGATTTAAAAATCGGAAATGTTTACTTTAGGGGTATAACTGGCATTAACAACGCAAATACTGGATTTAGATCTACTAACAAAACATATAAATGTTAAAGCTTAACCTGCTATTGCCAATATAATGGAAAACACGAATTTTATTACACATTTTAAAATTTCATATATTTTTAACATGTATGGACAAACAAATTTAAAACAATTTCAGTAACATGTGGGGGATCGCGGTACCCATACCAACGGATCAATAATTTTTTAACTGGTAGGTACTTTAGAGTAAGACCAGGCGAGCCTTTCTCCCGCGATAGACCGATTCTTAGCGATTCTTACCTTAGAGTTCAGTTTTGGGGCCCCTATTGTTTATTATATATGCGATATTCAATATCACGTCAAGAATAAGGCATCTTTCTACACAGATGATACTAAACTATACGCCAATCCTGATAGTGTGCCATCAACGAGACTTAACGTCCATTCCAACTAGTGCGATGAATGGCTACTTCCGCCAAATGCAGACAAGTGTGTTGTTCTCCATATTGGCCGTAGAAATCCCCATTGTGTGTATTCATTACATGGAAGTGTTAACAACAGTAACTTTTCACAATGATCTAGGTATCACAATAAATTCCAATTTGTTGTAGTCAGATCATGTAAAGTTTGTGTGTAAACGTGCTAACTCTAGCTATTTACTGCGAACGTCGCTCGCTAATTTATCGTTTGATGTGTCGTTTAAACTATACTGCAGTTATGTGAGGCCAATTCTTGAATACGTTGATTCTGTATGGTGCCCTGATCTCATCCGAGACCAGCAATCCTTAGGACGAGTTTGATTTTCCTAGGTGGAACGACTCTCCATGGTCCATCTCACAGACTTTCAGCAACGTCGTCTTCGAGGCGATTTAATTATGACATTTAACATTCTTAAATTTAATTTTGGTAACATGTCTTCAATCTACTCGTTGAATATTGATGATCGTCTCCGTGGTCATGAATTAAAGTTAAAAAAAAATTTTAAATATAGAGCAAGGCAATTATTCCTATTTAACAGAATTTTTACAATTTGGAACAATTTACCGGCTTCAATAATTGGCGCACCATCGCTTAATTCATTCAAAAGTAGACTGGATGCCCACCTTTTTTTAATAAATATTAGTTTAAGTTAATTCTTTAGTATATCATGTTTAGTATATTGAGCTGTAAATACTTTGTTAATTTTGGGTATAATAGAACTTAAGACCTCTGCCCTAAACTATATTGTAATAATAAATATAATAATAATAATAATAATAATAATAATAATAATAATAATAATAATAATAATTACTAAATAAAGTTAAAATTTATTGTCTCTTTTTTATTGTATTTATTGCAAATTATTGTTTGTAAACTGGCCATTTTTCTTTATTTAGCGAAGCGAAAGTATAAATGAATGCTTCATTTGTAATTTTGAAGGCGAGTGTTGCCTTGACCCAAACATCAAACCAAAGTACAACCCGTCTGTGATATTACCGATCTAAATGCCTTTTTTTATTTTACTCTTTTTGCCTATATTTGTGATGTGTTGAATTGCTGAAATGCGGTGAACGGTTTAATCCCGTGGGTTACTTTGTCATAAAAAAGTTTATAAATCATGTTGTGCGTCAGTGGAAATCATGGAGGCGTAAATAATTTTTCTGAGCGGTATTTAAAATATGTGTAGTCTGTAATAACGATGAAAATTTGTAAGACCACTTTAACTTAGCTAATAAGATACAGTAACCTACAGGTTGTTCAATTGGGGAACATGTAACGTTGGTAAAACATTATGAAAAATACAGAAATATCGTGAAAGTAATGTTTAATAAAATAGTCAACATGATTATTGCATAAAAAGGTAAATAAGTACACTGCCTTCATAAATACCCGAGTCTCACGTTATCAGATTTGTTTTGGCGTTCAGTAAATTTGATTTTCTTAAGTTGGTGCTTCAGAAACCACAAAGGAAACGTCTCCAACTGGGACCTTAGATCAAATCCAAGGATGTTCGTAATTGTTTGAACAATTTAGCAGTTTACTAATATATCTGTGCTTAGCTATAAATTAATCATTGTCTATTGAGTTGAAAAAAAATGCGACGTTTTTTAAATTTAATCGAAAGATGTTTTATTTGTTACATTCTCGTAGATTTGTGTAAAAATGCCGTTTAACCGGAAGAAGACATTTACTTTGATGGAATATTTTCGCAGTGGTACACGGATCGCAGACGGAAGTTGGTCTTACTTACTACTTTGCAGTCCTGCATCGAACAATTTTTGAAGCCTTCCTTATGCTAACATCGGACGTGATGTTTACTTCACAATGGTCTTCTCTTCACATTCAGTTGAATCAATTCCTTGGAAGTACAAACTGCTTTCACACATCCTTGCTATCTGGTCTTTCCTACTGCCACTTCAGGAATCCATTTTCTAGGATAAGTGAATCCCATATTGCCCATTAACATTAAAGTTGATGATTTGTCCGATACTTCTGTTCATTTTGGTTGAGTCCCTTATTCGTTTCAACTAGTAATCAATTTCAGACTTTCAACTAGTCATCATTTCGTTCTGTTCTTCTCATTGTCCATCAGTCGCAACTGCTCTTCTTCGGGACAAATTTACAAATTATTTTATCTCTGCTCGGTTGCAACGTGAAAATCTTTTGGGACGTATTCTTTTAAATACTGTCTTAATTGCCGATTAGCCTCAGCCAAGATCCTTTCTACCTTGCTTACTTTACTTTGTACAGTATTTGAAACATAATTGTTGCTTACTGGTTCCCTGTTATCTTGGTCTCTAGTTGCTATCTGCCTCACTCTGGTATGTCCCCTAATTTCTTGCTTCGCAGCCTCAAATTCCAAGGCATATGCCAGCTCTTCATCAGTTATTGTTTTCCATCTGGCTAATCGTAAGACTTGCTGTGTTTCGCATTTCCGAACAACGCCAATAAATAGGTATTGGTACAGGTTCAGGAGAACAACTAGCTGCTTCATAAAGTCCTGCGGGCCTGTTGGATATGCCAGGTGAACTATACTACTGTACCTCATTTGTTCTTTGGTCCTTATTGCTGTGCTCGTTTCTGAGTGTTGCACTAGGTCTTCATAATTGTTGTGTCCTCTTTCTCCTAACCGCCTAATATTTGTAAAACTTCTAAGACCTCACCCCTCAATGATACTACAAGGGCTGTAACTTTTTCAGTCCAGTTATTAACTGTCAGTCCAGTTATTAATGTCTGCGACATCAAACTGTTTCAGTTTAATTTGATAAGATTTGCCATCATAAACTGGGGCTTGAATTGTGGCTCAACCTTGATGTGATTGTTCAATTTTGACAGTTCCTATTTTTCTACTTTTTTCTTCCCTTACAACGGTAATCTATTCTTCCACTGCTTCTGTATGTTGTCGAATCAGTTATCTACATTTTCTAATCGGTTATCTGTTTTGGTTTCGATGTTACTTATTCTACTGCCTTGTTCATCTAAACGATTTTTTATGTCACTTTTGATTTCGTCTTTCATATCAGATTTTAGTGCATCTAGTGCACCCGGACTGTCTTCATATCAGATCTTAATGAAACCAGTTCATCTTGTGTTGTCTTTATGCCGGATTTTAGTGCATCCTACCTGTCATTAATTCATCCTGACTCATAAGCTGATTCATTGACTCCTCCATTCATGCAACTTCAGATCGTGTAATAACAGTTTGATATGCGCTTTGTTCAAGAATATTCTTTCAACAGAATACTCTTCCAACAGATGTGTCTCGCCATATCTTTACTTTGAGGTAACTAAAATCTAGTACTAGACAATTTTGCATGAGGAAATTATTAGTATCCGGATCAAAGTTTTCCTATATATAAGAAAAAGAGGGGCTCGAGCAGTATTTTATTGCATTTCAGTCATGATTTCCCCTCTAGATCAGATGAAAGATCTAAAGTAATGATAAAGTCGAGGTTTTTGTCCCTACCCTACTTTGTGAGCACCCTAAATGTAACTTTTCGACTTGTTGCGGATATAGTATTTATATGCTAATAATTGGGTCAGCCCAGTTTAAATTATTCCAAAGTAATAGTTGCCCGGATGACATTTGTTCTAACACAAACAGTGCCGTACATTTACATATAAATTACGTTTTAACACATTTTCAGCAACACTGTTAACGTTTTAAGGTATAGCGTTTAAGGCGAGCCGTTTGATTTTAGAACTATATTTTGCAAAATCGTTTTGATATAGACTAATTAAATATTTGTTGGATTAAAGGACAATATTTTATAGTTTCAGATGAATCTCTCGGAATTCCGAAAAAAATATAACTCAGTTTCCACTTCTTCATTCTCTTTTTCATTCTATGTCTTTCGTCAATTATTTTCTAAAAAAATATTTAGAGGTAATGTTAGAACATAAAAAATGAATGAAACATGAAAAATAAGTGAAATATTATGAAATTTATTCCATTATACTGTTTCACGCTTATTATTTTCTTGAAATATTATACATAAAAACTTTTTTTGATTAGATTCTTAATTAAGGTACACTGATGCTAGCGTTTGATTTACAGACCATATTCACAAAAAGCTGTTTTGTTTTGGCAAATTTTGCTGCCTTACAAGTAAATGTCTTTTATAAGACTTCATTAATTGACTTTGACCTTCGCTTACAAATTTATTAGTTATTTCACTTTTAATTATATACGCATAAACAGGGATAAAAAATATTTCTCAAGGTAGGGACATCATTATGAATTTTATAAGTGTGCTTCAAACGACATTAAAACAATGAGTGAATATTTTTGTTTAAATATAAAATATTCATTTAATGCGTTCTTATCTTTGATTTCCTTATAATATTACTTGTGTCCTATATAATAGTAATTCTACCAAGTATACAAAAATTAATGCAAACCATTTACAATCAATATTTAGCAAATATGTCCTATTCTTTACTTCGGCTCTACGCCTGCATAGACAAATATTCGCCAATTCAATGAATAGGTACTCTCTGGCGAAGCCTCGTTTGCGTTTCGATTTCGAACTTATTGGTCGTCATCAGCATGCCATAGGTGACACAATACTGCTTTTATAATTCAATATTGGTCAGAGCTACCGTCCGCAAATACGTTAGCTATCTTCCACAGTATAATCAGATTTATTTCGCCTAGTGCGACACTAGTCATGTTTCTGCAGATTAGTAGGTCGCTTTCTGCAAGTAGGTGTAAAGCAACGCTGTAAGTTTTGAATGGCAATGACAATTAAGAAATAGCGTACTTTGTAGATGTAATATATGGAATTTTCTATACAGGGTCTAACTTTGAGTGGATGTCATATTTATACAGGGCTACTGTTCTAACTTTTTTTTAGTAATTTTCATACCCCGCCTCTGGACAAACTAGTGTGATTTCATACAATGACGCGTTTTAGTCGCAGCGCATGCACAATTGAAAACTGGGCTATGTATTGTTATCAAATCTCCTGATTCTTATAGCATGTTGAAATTTTGGAGCTAACCTTCGATGATCCTCCTCTAGTCGAAAATTAAATTAAAAATGTGACGATATATTCGTCCATTCCTGTTACGCCGAATTAACGTGGCAGTTTGTTTTTAACGGGTTTACCATCTCGTCATATAATACCACATGCGAAGACAATTGGCGGTAGCTGATTTTTAAAGGGAAGATATAGCATGTAAACAGGACAACGGGGGTTAACTTTCGTTACAAGGTCGGATTCTGCTTAAATTTAAACTGTTCATGGTTTAATTTTGTTGTTATTTTAATCATTTTGGAATAATTTATTATGTCTACCACCGATTTACTTTAAAAACAAGTCGCTAAATTATATAAAACCAATCAGTTTGCTAAATTATTTTCCATAACTTCACACAATGTAATTGGTTTATAAACAAGTGGCAACACTGTGGGAATACAACTTTATAAGTAAATATCGGGATTTAAATATTTTCAGAAAATGAGTGAACTGTTTTCACCTCTATATTACTTCATCTAAAGAATGTAATTTTAGAAATTTCGCCATATGTTATTCACTTACATTAATCTTTAAGCGATCTTGAGTCCATGCACATTTGATGTATATAGTTATTATAAGTGCATGTCTAGACATAGTTTTTTAAATTCATATCGGAGATAGTTTCAGTCGCACATTGCGCACCATATTTTAGTAAATGGTGATAGATGGATGTACGAGTATCCAAGGAAACTAGTGAGGGAAAAATTATATGAGTAAGTCAACTTTGCTTTTACTTTATATTAATATAATTTCATGTATTTACAAACATATTATCAAAACAGCTTTCCATAGACTTCCATCGTAAAAAATACCTATTTTCACAAAATAAACAAATTCCACCTTGTAAGTGAAATTAATTCATAATCAACTTGTTGCATATGAAACAGCGTCTGCAATATTCACTAGAACGTGGATTCACGCCTCAACATTTACTGCTGTGCATCAGGTAGAAAACGTAACATTAAAAAAGTAGCTCTTTTGAAAGAGGAACCTACCTCGATAAATAATTAAGTCATTCCATCAAAATTAGGTACACTTTTCTTTTAGTGTTCAGCGAGATTACTAGTACAGGCTGATTCACTATATTTTTAACCCCCCCCTTTAACCTTTTTGTTCTAAGACTTATAAAAAAAGTGTGAAATACAAAAGTTGCACGATTTTCTATGAAGTTTACAAAAATGATAGTATAAAAACAAATGAAGTCCAAACAAAATGGCAGCGGATGTTAACTTTGTTAATTTAAATGGAACACCCTGTATATACATATTTGGATAGAACGTTCACTGTCGAGTATAGTCATATATAGTTTGATGGGTCCATCTCTTGCAACAAGCGAGATAATATTAAAAAACGAAAAGAAGTTTTTTTTTAAGAAAATGAGACATTTTGTAATTGTTAGACTTCTCTCAGGCATTTCTGCTTTTTTCCAATTACGAAATGATTTACAGATTTAGTTATAATATATTTTGACATATCGGTGATACGGTCCAAAATGCGTATAGGTATTTTAACTAAATCTCTCTAATTAGATCGTGCGAGGCCTAATTATTCATGGACAATTATATGGTAGGTCGTGACAGTAAGATGTAGTAATATAACATTGTTATTAATTGACAGTTTGTATTATCATTTAATTAAAATGAGTTACACAGAAGTAGAAAATTGAAAAATTGTAGGTATTAAAATAGAGTAAATTATTCCCCATACTCCATTTTAATTAAATAATAATACAAACTGTCAAACAATAACAATGTTGTCATCATAACATCACCTATCACTGTCACAGCCTACCATATAACATTGTCCATGTGTAAATAGGCTTCTCACGGCCTAATTAGTGAGATTTAGTTAAAATACCAAGCGCATTTTGGACCATATTAATGTACGATATGTCAAAATATATTACAACTAAATCTGTAAATCCTTACGTAATTGGAAAAAAGGCAGAAATGCCTGAAAGAGGTCTAACAATTATGAGATGTCTTATTTTCTTAATAAAAAAACCTTCTTTTCGTTTTTTAATATTATCTCGCTTATTGTTGGAGATGGACCCAATAAACCCTATATGACTATGCTCGACAGGAAACGTTCTATCCAAATATATAAAAATATATAGGGTGTTCCATTTAAATTAACAAAGTTAACATCCGCGGCCATTTTCTTTGCACTTCATTTGTACTATCATTTTCGAAAACTTCATAAAAACTCGAGCAACTTTTGTGTTTCACATTTTTTTTATAACTCTTAAAACAAAAATAGTTAATAGGGTTGTCAAGATATAGTGGATCAAAAAAAAATTTTGTGTGGTAACGTATTACGTACGTAAATTTTAGTATTCTGTTTGGTCTTTTCGGTCTTTGTAAAAATATACATTCCAGCCTTGAAACTTTTTAACATAATTTTACTTTTAATTAACTGAAAGCTTTAATTTGGAGGGTATTTTGTCACAATTAAATAAATGAACCCCAAAGCCAAAAGAATCGGTCCCGAGTTCGTTTAATTGAATTTTGTTTTTGATAATGAAAAAAGAAAAGAGTGTTTCCAATGTAAAGTGGCACAAAGTACGGAATACAAAAATTTTACTCAATGGAAACTTGAATTTTACAGAACAAACCTTTTCCGTTACAAAAACTGTAATAATATTTAAAATTAACTACGATTTAAATTTTAGTAGTCTATAAATTTTATGTATGATGATCATGACAATGATGACAATGAAGATAATAAACCAATTTAAAATTTTTCGTTTGAGTTAATTTAATAATAAACTAATTTAAACATTTTTATTTAGTTAATTTATCTAAACTCGCTTTTATATAATTTCATATTTGGTATATTTTGTTTCTGAAGACACAAGTTATAGCGACTAAATTTATTTAAATATATCTGAGGATGTTTGATCTGTATTGATAAAACTTGGACTAATATGTATAGACAAATATCTCGGTTGGACTCGATTATTTAAAGGGAATAAAAAACTACTACGTCCACGTCGTTATTCCTGGGTATTACTAAAAGTAGTTAATAATTATACAGTTGTTTGACCTTAAAATGACCTTGATATCTGATCTTGTTCTTGAGGTTAACTTTATATCTTATTGTAAAACTTCTCGTTCTTGTAATTTCCGAGGTCAAAAAAGAAGGTCCCTTTTAAAATTTGAATTTGATCTTCAAACGACTCAAGTCAAGGTCAAGGTCATTTTTAAAGTCATGTCAAAATAGCCCTCTACAACTTTTGTATGAAACATTTTTTTAAAAAAGTGATCCAAACATGGCCAAAATATTGGTTAAATCGAAAAAATAATAGGAACAAAGTTTTTATTTTTCTTACCAGGTCTATAAATACCTCTTCCGTTCTAGATCGGAAATCATAATGGTGCCCTACAATATTTGTCTGAAACTTTTTTCAAAATAATCGAGTCCAATTGAGATAATATTTTGTCTCAAGATAAATGCTCCACCCTGTATAGTAATAATTAGGCTGTATAATATTTGTCAGTCAAAGACGAAGATACTGATAGGCACTGTCACGATCATGGAAATATCTGCGCCACTGAGTATTTTGAAAATTAAATAAATATAAATAAAAAATAAATAAGAAATAAACGGAAAACGCTTTATACACTTTATTAAAAAAAATAGTTATTTTAGAATTATATTTTTAAATTTAAAATAAGTTTATTATAGAGTTAAATAAATCTTAAACCACTAGAAAATTATCGATTTTGTTCGAAATTCATTTAAATGTAATGTAATTATTATCAAAACTAAAAAAAATATGTATACATTTTTAGTTCTCTAAAATAGATAGGCATAATTCCCAAAGAAGAATAAAATTTCAAATTTTTCTCTTAGAAGTGCCATCAGAAATTAAGTGCATTAATTTCCAAGACATTCAGTGGCGTCGAAATTTCGAGGTTCTTAGTATCAGTACCTACCAACACCTGCCATGCAGTTGTTTATGTATTCAGAATTGTTTTTCCTTAATTTGTTAAACCACTATGTAATGTGTAAATATGTAATAAATGCCATTTTAACTTAAACACCCTGTATATCGAAAACCACTAGTTTTAGACGCTTGATTCAGTAAAAAATTTGTTTTAAAATAAACTTAATAAACCTGTTGAAGTTATAACACATATATTTAAAAAAACTTCCTGTATATTTCAAGTATTCTTCTAAAATCAACTTAAAATAGTCCTCTTTGATCCAAAATTTAACTTTCACTAATGTTAAATTATTCAATGACTTTCCTCTTTCCTCACTTAAATTTTCATGAGATATACTACCTAAGCTTTAAAATTACATCAAAGCTATACAGACAAGGTTTGTTTGAAGAAAAAAGAGCTGTAGCAGAATTTTTAGACCTAAAAGTCAATATATCATTTATTTTAAATAGACCGATCAAAATAACTCATTTAGAGGGAAAAAAAAAGAAAATTGTTACCTGGACTTTTATAAGTGGAAATGGTAAAGGGGCTTATGATAAACGAAAAAAATAATAAATGCGTGAGCAGGGGCGGTGGAGGGTTGATTACTGTACAAAAATAAAGTTTTGGGTCAAACAATGAGACACAGTTTTTTTTTATTTTTTTCCGTAGAACTGAATGGTGTAATCAGTTTTTGAATGTTTTTTAATTTAAATAAATTATCAACAATAACTGAAAAATTCATTGTTGCAAGTCATTTTTTACTTTTTTGCATTTTTGAGCATGTTTTTGAAATGTTATTACAGATTTTTTTATTTCACCAAAGAGTATATGTCAAAATGAAAAAAATGATTACCGGCAGAAGTCTGTATGATGATTTTTTTAAGTAGAATTTTTCTTTGAAAAAAAAGTGTTTCGGGCCGAAAAAATTGATTTTTTCGGAACTTTTTTGTTTTTTTTATCTAAAAAAATTTGAGGTTATTTAAGACAGAGAAAGGTATTCTTTCACCAAGTTTCGTCAAAATTAAATTATTTTTGCGGAAATGAGAAATAAAAACGAAAAATCAGAAAAAAAACTGTTTTTCGCATTTTTCTCGGAAATTTTGAGGTTATGTTAAAAAGTGACTTCTACAAAAGTTGTAGGTTTTTGCATGATCTACAACTTTTGTATTGAATACTTTTTTGTTTGACGTCAACTTTCGCCAGAAATCCCAATGATACAATTTTTCATAACTTTTCAACCCCCCAAATCAACCCTCTGCCGCCCCTGCTCACGCATTTATTTTTTTTAAGGTTTATTATAAGCCCTTTTACCATTTCCACTTATAAAAGTTCAGGTAACGATTTTTTTCTCCAAGTGTAATTTGGTTGGACTAAAAGTATACCTATTTCTGCAGTTAACTAACATATATTTTTTTATCCAGTAAGTAATTGATAACAATGATAATAAACCTCCGTTAATTTTTTACAAAGAATGTGCAGTATCGTAGGAATTAAAAAAGGGTGTTTTTAATTTTCATGTTTTATTTTCAGTCCGGATGGAGCAAAAATAGAAAGTTTTTCACATTGCCACAGTATAAATCCGGTTTAATGTTCTTCACTATCTAAACCCTTTTCATTACATCTTTTATTGTGTTTAGCAGTGCAACATTTTTGAAATTAAAATCGTGAAAATGCGTTTGGTAGTATAATAGAAGTTTACATATTGATTTATGTTTCCATGTTCGCTTTTAAAGCTGTTTTTTTTTTGTTACGAGACAGTACACCTTTTCACAATTGTGTATACAATGTGGGATAACCTGATTTATCGCCTTTACTTAACTTTACATTTCAGAGCCTGATATCTGCTGTTCAACTCAAACTAAACGTGTGACAACTACAAAAAGGAAACGTGTGTATTTGTTTCAGCAAATGTTTTATTGCGTTCAAAAGTGATAGAATCTTAAAACATGCTCAATGTACGGTGCGCTCCTAAAATTAATCTTCGAACATGTCTGATATTTTTAGTTTTAGTCATTTATATTGCGACGAAGTGATTTTCAATTTTATTTAAATAAATGTATACTACCGCACTGTCATATGCATCTTTTGACATCATCTGAATTAACCCGACAAGACGCGAGCGCGAAATTGCTGGCGCACTTAGTCCGTCTAGCAGTTGAAGGTAAGAAGCAGTACTTAGCCACCATCAATTGAGAGCAGTCGAGTCCGTCACGAGCCCCAGCAGTAGAACGTCACCGCCTGAGAAGATTGTGCAACCGCCACCGTTCACCGTAGAAGCCTGGAAATTAGGCAAAGTGGGAAATTCAGTTCATTTCCACCCGTCGCAGCGAGGAGTCCAGTCCGCAACACTAGGAAGACCGTCATCTGGTAAGAATTTAAGTCCAGCTTGTAAAGACTGCACAACCGCCACTGTCCGTTGCAGAAGCTTGGCAGAACTGTTTCAGAAGTTCAGTTGGCAGCCGACAGCCAGCGAGTCCTTTCGGTCCTTCACCACCTCCAGCAGTGGAAAATTTGCCGTTGGCAGTTTAGCCGTATTAGAAGATCAGTACACATCCAGCCTTCGCAGTGAGCAGTCCAGTCCGTCACCAGCCAAAGGAAAAGAGTGGTCTGGCGTCCGAGGAAACCGCCATCGTTCAGGCGTCATAGTGACCGATGCACTTCGCGTTGACGGACGAACAAAATGATAACGTTCAATATGATATTTTTTGAATTAGTAAAATAAATGATATACAAAGTTCGCTTTAAATCACATTGACACCACTTTGTCGCCATTCTATTGCTACACCACGTTCTTTGCAGGGGCTTTATACAATTCAAACAGCAATATATTTGGAATGTAATCCATGTACTGGTAAGGGTCCCTTCCTGATTACTGAATTGCAAGATACCAAGGTCGACGTTTGGTCCTTCAAGGTCCACAGAGGTCCTGTAGTTTGGAAAAAACATGTTCAAATTTATGAATAACGCGATTTTCGGCAAAACCATGGAGAATATTAGAAAATATTCCATCGTTAAACTAGTAACAAAATGAACGGATCGCTTCGGGGCAGAGGCGTTGATATAAAAACCTGAGTTTAAATCGGCCACTACTTTTAAAGAAAATTTGGTTGCGATTGAACTGAACAAGACCGAGGTCTTGTTTAATAAACCTATAGATGTTGGCATGTCTATTTTGGATCTTGCTAAAACCTTGCACTACTTTGCTCATCATTGGATTGTAGTTGCCTGCAATGGGCGATGGACTTGTAGTCTGACGTGGTAGTGTGGTTTTGTATTGCGGTTACCCAGTTTTAATTTTGCATTTTTCGGAGTTTCTATTTTTCGAAATCGAAACTGGGGCCTTCCAGCCGTGTTGGTTGCTCGGCTCTAGTGTTTATGGACGGCTGGGAGCTTCGTAAAGAACTTTGGCGGAAATTTTCGAAACATAGTAGGAAATGTTATTTTCCGCGCCGCACCCTTTATTTCTCGTGGAGGGTAATCTCGCTCCCCTCGAACATGTGTCTCTACTTTGGCTGAGCGTAGAGTAACTGGAGACGGCCTCGTAGTTCCGATTAGAATGTTGAGGGAAAATTTGAAATCAGTTCGGAACTTCGAGACTGTATATATTGACCAAATCGAATCCTTAAGAGAAAGTTTGCAATAAATTTAACGAAATATACGTATTTAATTCCGTTTTAGAACGAAAATCTCAACGAGATACCCATTTTATCGTATAATTTTAGTAATATATTCACAAAGACGAAGGTAGTACCTACGCAAACCTACTCTCGGATGGAAGCTTTCATAACGAGAGGTGTTAAAAAACGTTGAATATACACTCGTGAAAAATTAATCATTACGGCAACGTACAACCCCCGCTTTAAATAATAATATAATATGAACGGTGTGCTGTAACAGTATTTTTTTCTGTCTGAAACAGTAACCTGGAAAAATTAATGAAAATTACATTTTATGAGGCTCAAAGGAAACCTTGTAAAATTAACTTAAATTAACTGTAAATTAACAATTTGGCTTGATTGAAGTTAGGTGCGTAATGGGTATGGAGAAAATAAGTTTTATCGCGTTTTTCCCGACACACCTGCTTTCTTCAAAATACGTCACGGATTCTCATGAAGTACAAGCATAATGTATGTGGGTCACCCTACAGGTGCCTAATACCATGAATAACCATGAAAAGCTGACAATGCCATTATTAGACATGGTGGTGTCTTGCAAGGGTTTGTTTAGCAAATAAAAAGTTAATAAGTATTTTTGTTATACATATATTGTCTTTAAATTCCAGAAGCAAATCCATAAACACATAATTACGTAATCTAAATATTTTTCTGGATATTTATTTATTTACTTATTTATGCATGCATTTCATTATTCCAGAGCCTTCAAAACTGATTACAAGCCACGTGGACAGTAATTTTATTTACTTCGATAACAACGTACTTCCACATATAACAGAATACTAATGATTTTATAAACTAGTCCTGTAATATGTAATGTGAATACTGTAGATTGGTATCTCAGTGATAGAAACCAAACACAAGCAGTGTTTCAAGCGGATGCTCCGAGAACTATTTCTTAAAAGCGGGAAATTGAAGTAACTAGACAATTTATTCTGGATTCTTTATTTCTCTAGCACCGTTCTTCATTTATTTTCACTTTTGCACTTGACGCACTATTTTCATTCAACTTATTGTTCAAATTGATACTACAGGAGGACGATATACTCAGTGTGTATTGAATGCAAAAGGAAAAATAAATATGAAACTAAGTAAATTGTTTTTTTTTAATAAAATAAAAATAAATAAATAAAAATGATGGTTGCTATAACAATAATTATTTATTTGTCATTTTATTTATTCATTTGATTCTTGGCATTGAAGTGCTAAGAGCATCATTTTGTAGACTTCGAGAAGAAGGTAACTCCGCTCCAAAAAGGCCATTCGTCCTACTGAAGTGAATCTGCAAAATGAAGAAGATGTAATAGATGCTGTCATTGTAATCTTCATTTATAACCAAATTTTATACTGTACAAAATGATAGATTCATTTCGCTTGTCATGTGGTCTGATGAAGCGTATTTTACTAGGGACGGCATAAATAATAGTTGGGCGTTACAAAATCTGCATGCAATTAGATAAAGACGATTTTAGCAGCGTTTCAGCGTCAACGTTTTGGGTAGCACCTTCAACAATAATAATTTACTACCTGTACATGTTTTAAATGATCGTTTAAATGCAGGTCTGTGCAGAACTTCCATGGAAAACAACATCTTTGATTTCGTTGATGATGTAGGACTAAACACTGTTCAAAATATGTGGTATAAACACTATGGTGCACCACCACTTAGAGACAAGTAACTGCTTGGTTAAATGATCATTTCCCCAATAAATAGATAGGTCAACAAGGAGGTCCAACAGCATAGCCACAGCATTCCTCAGAACTAAATCCTTTGGACTTTTATTTATAGGGTCATATGAAGCAACTTGTCTAACGTCAGTAGTTACTTGAGAGAACTGAGGATACAGCTAACCAGATAAGAAATAATCCAAATCTCACCCATCAACTAACGGGATCTTTAGTTCGTCGATGTGAGGCTTGCATTCGAGACGAATAAACAATTTTTATAGTATTAATATTTGTTAATTTGGTTAACAAAGGTTAAATAATGTTTAAACTGAAAAGATACAATATTATTTTGAGATAGTGAATAAATTTAATTACCTAGGAGTCACAATAAATGTGCTATTAATGGTGAAGGAAAAATTGAAATACATGAGAGAATAGGGAAGGGAAATAAGTGTATGGGTGGCTCACCTAGGGTAATCAGGTCAAAAAATATATTCAGAAATGTGAAAAAGAGAATCTATAAGACTGTAATAAGACTTGTGTTGATTCATGGATGTGAGACCTGGAAGGTTAATGTAAGGGAAAAAGGGACATTAGAAATTTTTGAGAGAAAAATACTAAGGAGAATTTATGGAGAGAAGAAAGTATGAGAAATATGGCAAACGAATACAATAAGGTAGCAGAGAATGAGATGGTTGGGACATGTAGTAAGACTGCCGGATGAAAGAACGATAAGAATAGTGCTCACAGGAGGTAGAAGAAAAGGGAGGGAGACCCCGGACTGGATGGCTTCAAAAAGTGGAGAGAGATTTAGAAGAGATGGGCATTAGGGACTGGAGAAGGAGAGCAAGAAATAAAACTTAATGGACAAGTATACATATACAAATAGTAATTATTGTTATAGCAGCCATAACTTTTATTTATCAGGCTACTTTGATTCAAGTATGAAATTATATTTTTTAACATGCTTGTACCTTCTAAACAAAAACGAATCGGACCTATGTTCATATGAAAAAAAAATGTTTGAAATTAACTCAGCCACCATCTGTCAATGTGTGGCATAGAACCTGTATATTTAATTTTGTTGGTCTCGAAACAAATTTCCCTGTCTGTGAATTGTTTTTTGGAGTTTTTGTTAATGATAAAATGGGAATATTGTAAAATGAATAAAATGAATAAAATGATAAGTATGCATTTCGATTTTTATACTCCAATGGCAGCTAAGAAAATATTTAACTTTTGAAAATTATATTGTCTTAAAAACCAAAAGGTTTCCGAAAAAAACTGTAAGAAAAAATGCGTTATTTTCGCATGTATAAAATTTTGTCACTTATTTCAGGTTCTTTTTGTATATTAAATTATTTATTGAGCTCTACAAACTTCAAGAGTTTTGAAACTAACCTTTCGACAAATTATTATCCACTAGGTTATCTCTCAAAGAGAAAAATATCTACTACTTCACCGGTAAAAGGCCGTTTGTCCTACCACATTTTTTCAAAGAAAGGGGGCGAGAGCGACGGAATGCCTGCTAAACGACCTCGATTTGTACCATCCCGCTTCGCTCATAAATACGCAAACCCCGGCATGCATCCATAACAATTATTTTGACTTTTATTAATGTACTTTCCTTGTTCCAGGTTTCCAGCCGAATTAATACCTCGCCGAGGTGTTGCTGCTATAGACCCACATCTGCCGGCTTCCATCCGAGAAAATAACCCCGTACAATCAACTCTCGCCATGGACCTGCCTCATCGAATTATGGAACAATGCGGGCACCGCCCCCTGCATATCCGATACACAAACGGAGTTGGTTTGCTCTGATGTAATTAATAGGTCGATAGTTTGAGTAATCTTGGAGCTAAGTTCAATGCTCGGCATGTGAACGGTGCACTGTTGTGCGTGGATTGTCATGCTCGGATTAATTTTCCATTAGAATGGTTTAGTTCTCATCTACATGTTTAGGTTTTCATACCTTTCAGATGCTTTGAGGCCGTCGTCTAGTTTCCATTGATTGGCTTGCCCAAATATGGGTTAAAATTGATTTTTTTCCTAATTTTTGTTCGAATATATCATGTTCGTAGTTTTTTCAGCCGCTAAACAAGATGCCATTAGTAAAATTTTCCAGTTTTTACTCAAGTAGTAGATTTTCTGAGAAATTTCGAGGTTATGGATCCATTTTGCTAATGGCATCGTGTTCAGCGCATCAGAATACTACGAAAATGATATATTTGGACGAAATTTAGGAAATAATCAGTTTTGACCAATATTTGGGTCAGTTTTCATCCAAATAGTGGATTTTCTACCGATGTCACTAGTATATTTTTGTTTATTTTTTTAGATAAAATGATTGAATTATCATCTGCATATAAAGTAATATATTCTGCAGTAGACAAATTTGCCAAGTCATTTACGTACAACAAGAAAAGGACAGGGCCCAATATAGAACTCTGTGATACACCGAGTGTTATACTTCTTGTATTCGAATCAATATTATTTAAAGACATAAACTGAGTTCTGTTATAGAGAAAACTTTTTATCCATAACAATGTCACACCTCGGATACCATATCTTTCTAGATTATCTAACAGTGTATTGAAATTTTCACAGTCGAATACCCTGCTGAGATCGCAAAATATCCCAATAGGGTACTCTCCCGCGTCCACTAGCATTATTATGCAGTTATAATATGCGTGAATGGGCGTGGAGGTGAATCTGCCAGCTAAGAAATCGTGTTGATATGTAGAAAATACATTATTTTTTATATAAAAATGATAATCTGTATAAAAGGGAATATTCGAATTATTAATGGCGTCTACGTACCACTTCCGGTTATACCGGAAGTCGCCATCAACTTGCTCATTTTAAATGGAACACCTTATTGCAATGCAATTGGATTCTATGTGTTATTTTAGGTGGACTTTTATGAAGTTTCCCTATTCCTATGATTAACCGTTTTCGAGATATTTAATTTAAAAAAAAATGGAGAGAAACAGTGACTAGCTTCATACCATGTGTATTTTATAGTAAGAAAGATAAAACAACAATATTTATAGGGGGTAGCTAAACCCCTGAGCTTCACATCCATACTTTCAAAGTGGCTTAATTGCATACAGGGTGCTAGAAATTTATTGCCGAGTTTAGTTAACTTCAAACCTTCATAAATCGGTTTTTTAAATGGAACACTCTGTATGTTTTTCTATATTCTGATACACAATTTTTTAGCTGTGGAATTTTTAGCAAAAATTCAAAACAAACAAGTAAACTGTCAATTTGTTGTTAGTCACTTGCAGTGACAGTTTAATTTAGTGTTTACAAGGAATGGAAAACAATACCAATTCAAATGCTGATATTTTAAATTTATTATTCATTCACATGGACAATGGGATTATAAGCAGAACATGTATAGTTTTTAATGAGACATATCTAAATTTGTCACTAATGAGCAGAAAAAAGTTAAGAAGAATTTTAGCAAATGAACTAGAGTATGGTCGAATTTGTGCAGAAAGAATTTTACTAAAACCAATAACTTCAAATGAAGATAATTTAATAAATATGCTAGCCTATTTTAATGTTCATCTAGAACCCTCAACTCGGGCCGCAGAGTATGATTTAGGCATTTCACGAGCGTCCATTCACAGGATGCCAAGAACTAATGATATGCATCCATATAAACTTAAACTACTTTCTGCTCTTCATCCGGGTGACACCGTGCAACGTGTACAATTTTGTGAAACGATGTTAGTGCGATACCAAGAAGATTCACAATTTTTGCAACCTATTATTATATGGACAGACGAGTCAAAATTTACGAGAGAAGGTATTTTTAATAGACATAATACCTACTCATTTGTGGTCATCTGAAAATCCACATGTTATCCGGGAATGAAATTAAATAAATTTAGCGTAAATGTTTTTTGTCTAATTAAAGATAACCAAATTTCTTACCATATCTACGACAAAAATTTAAATGTCGACCGATATCTCAATATTTTGCAAACGGTTGTGGCAGATTTTCTAGATGATATACCTTTAGACCAACTAAGGAAGTGTTGGTATCAATTAGACGGCGCTCCACCTCACAGTCACAATCAAATCGATTAACAACCGTGGAATTGGCCAGTCACGTCTCCCGACCTCACTCCATTAGATTTTTATGTTTGGGGAGTAATAAAGCAACAAGTTTATTCTACACCCGTTGCCTCAAAAGAGGATTTGATTGCTCGAATGCGAAGAGTGTTCCATGAATTGCCTGTAGCTGAAATAGCAAAAGCGGTGTTACCTCTAGAATCCACAAGTGCTTACAATTAGCTATTAATGAGGGTAATATTGAACACTTATGACTTTTTTAAGTCATTTTTTTTATTATAGAGCATTATTATTATCAATTAGGGTTTCTGGTCGAGACTTCTCGAAGCGACAATTCCCGGGAAATCTGGCCTTACTCGAGACGAGAAAAAAGTGTCGAGAAATCGAGAAATTTAAAAATCACGCCCGTCCTAAGTTCTTGATTGGAGTTCGTTTCGTTCATGCGTTCAATTCGTTTCTCGACAAATAATTGAGCGGTTAAAGTGGTTTCTCGACTAGCTCATGATTTATTTATTTTAACTTTTTAAGGCTTTAATTTACTTTGACGATTCTTATTTTTTTAATGTACCTTGTTGTAAGTCTGTGTAGAAATTTTATTATAAGCAGATACCTAATGTTGATGTTGATTATTTTATTTTTGTTTTGTTAATTAAAAGATTGTGATTATAAGTGATAAATTAATAGGAAGAACGCTTCTGTATCTGTAAATTAAAGCTTGTTTTTTTAAGATTTCTTCGGTTAAATTCCTTATTTACTATTTGTTTAATTAAAAGACTGCATGATTAATAATTATTAATAATTATTGGAAGAAAGCTACGATTCAAAAACATTGAAATAAACATAAGTATAATGAAAGTGTTTAATAAAAAAACAAGTTAAAGTTTTTAAGAAAAAGATACTCAAAGTTTAATTTAGTTTTATTAGTAGAAGTAGAAACATATAAATAATTAATAAAAATACTGAATAAATAATAAATGTTAATGATGATTGTTAAATATAATAGCATGTTTATATTTCGCATTGCAATATCAAACTTATGACTTTTTTAAGTTTTAAAAATTTCTCGAGAATTCGAGAATTCCCGGGAATTCCTAGTCGAGAATTCTCAAGCCCCGAGAAAAAAGTAGGCCGAGAAATCAGAAATCAATATACATAATTAACACTGTGTATTACATACTACGTATGAAGTTTGATTTTTTAGAATTCTTCTTAACTTTATTCTGCTCATTGGTGGAAAATTGGGATATGTCTCATTAAAAACTGTAAATGTTCTGCTTAGAATCCCATTGCAACGTCTGTGAATAAATAATAATAAATAACTGGTGACAGTTTAGTTGTTTGTTTTGAAGTTTTGCTAAACATTCCACAGCTATCCTCGCAAGAAATTACATATATTTTAGGTGATTACTCAAAAAATAGTAGATAACTTAAAAACTAGAAGAGATAGGGAACACTGATACCGTTCAAAAGAGAATAAAATTGGGTATCAGAACATAGAAAAACATACAGGGTGTTCCATTTAAAAAACCGACTTATGAAGGTTTGAAGTTAACTAAACTCGACATTAAATTTCTACCACCCTGTATGCAATTAAGCCATTTTGAAAGTATGGATGGGAAGCTTAAGGGTCTAGCTATAATATAAATACGTGGAAGTCATTATTTTAGTTGAAAAGAGGATGCCCGAAAACCCGGTATCCCAAATTTTCAAAATTCAAATCGAAGTAGTCTCTGAAATAATTCTAATGGGCCGTCACCGTGAGACACCCTGTGGTGGTATTTAAGACGACACAGTACATACTGCGATATAGTTTCATCACAATGAACGTGTTGTTACCGAAAGTGAGCAAACAATATAGAAAATGAAGTTGGGCTCGTTGACCGTTTCTTGTGCTGTAATTCGATTCCCTGTCTTTCCGTGCACTCCGCTTTGCAGAAACTTCATTTTTAATACTCTAGTTCAGAAAAGTAATTATTTACTTTCACTAAAAGATAAATATACTGTCAATATCAGGTTTTCCGCAGTGATCGTTCAACAATAAAATCCATTATATTAAATTGTACATAACGATCAATCAGAATTCGCTCGTGGTTTTAAAATGTATGCAATTCATTTCCATGCGATTCGGTTCTATTGTTCGGACTAAGCGAGACAGTAATAAAAAATTGGATTTCCTGTTTCGTGTGCGGCTTGCATACGGGAGACTTTCTTTAATTAATTTGCTTTACGACGTGGGGTTGGCTAGTCCAGATTAACTTTGCAATACTATGTGGACTGTTCCCGCTATTATTCGCGCGGTTTCCTCTGTCTATAAAATTTCAGTAGAACCTATTTGCTTTAAAATCGGAGTGAAATTGCTGGAAATGGCCAGCTTTTTGTGGAATGGAAATCTTTTCATAGTTCCAATTAAGAAAATCAATTCTTGTTATTAAATTTTAAAAAGTTTATTACCGTGTGCAGGACAATTTCTGTTTAGATTTCTTGGAACACATGTATAATAATATTCAGACTTGTGAATATGAAATAATATTCTATAAAAGCTTATGTGAATTTTATATTAAGGTCTTGCAATCGTACACTGAAAATAATATCTTAGGTGAAAAAAATATATTTTTTTTGCCTCTCTAAGATGAAGTGCGAAAACTTTATAGAAATGTTCCTCTATTAAAAACAAACAAAAAAGTTTATATAAACCTTGGTCCGAGAAAATACCACATATTTTGAAAAAGAAGAATTGGCTCATTCAGCATAATTTACAATTCGTTTTATCATTATATGTAAACATTTAATCCCCTAAGTATGTGGTGAAAAAATCAATTTCTAATTCATAAAATATTTAAAACAGCAAGCCTTAGCATTTGACTGGCTCGTCCTGAATGCGTTATTAGTTATTGTTTCAAGTTATTTATTTGTGGTATAGTTTAGGTTTTACCCTGTTTATATATATTTTCCACTTGTGAAATAAAAAATCACCAGATCAAAGAAATCTTGGTGCCAAAAGGATCAGTTATTTTTGTGTAACGTAAAATGCACGCTGAAAATATCGGATAATAAAAATATGTTATATCACACACTCATAATAATCATAATAATTTGGATTCGCTTTGTTGATCAATATCTACGACTTAATTTCACTTTTTAGATGTCATATTATTTTACGAACGCAAATACTTCAGGGACACTATTGCTTCACGTTCGCTTTTACTTCATGGGTGCAGTTGTCAATAGTGCCAAATTAGTTTAACAAACTGCATTTTATAGTGGAGTATATGGAAAAAATACTTTTTCGAAAACTGTTGTCATTAAAAGTTGATTTCCACCTACCAAAACCGATAAAATTGTAGATGATAGAATGGCTTCACCAATTTGTTTATTATTTTCAACAAAAACATAAATTTTAACGATTAAATATTAATCATTAATTTAATTAACAGTCATTTTAGTTAATTATCTCTATTAATGTTTAAATTTAAAGTCGTAGTTACATATTTGTGAAAAATGACTCGACTGGAGGATAGTAACTAGGTATCTCGCTGCAATAGTTTGATTAAGGCACTGGGTAATTATTGAAGAAGCGCCAGATTTGGGAGCAGTTAAGATACTATTAGAAAGTTCAATTTTCTCAAATTGATCCCTCAAGATAACCCTTCACAACAGTCGAAGACAGTCAGTCTTTCTTGTCTTGCCTTTTAAGACTGACGAAATCTGTTCCAGAATCAGCTAGCAGTGTGGCAGATGATCTTTAGAAGCGCTGACTAGCAACAACTCTCTGCTTCTAATAATTTTACATGTTTCAATTTTTTTCTCTGAAGAATTTCTAATTTTATTAATACCAGTAACAAGATTTATACATTTTCCATTGACATATTTAATAAAAAAAATCAACGGTTGATAGTGTAGTCTGGATGTAAAGGATAATATTTTCGGTATAATTTAATGTGGGACAAATTTGAAATGATGAATGTTCTTTCAGTGCGAATACATGCAAAATAAGATCCACTTCTTATTTGTGGAAGGGCGAAATGGGCGGTGACTATTAGACGCCTTCATTATAGCCATCTTTCTCTATCGCACGGATTTCTATGACTTACTTTATCGCTCTCACGTAACGGCCGATGAACCATGTGGACTTTCCGACCCTGTAGACAAATTCTCTATAAAAAGTCCCTTTCTTTATAGTTATCTATTAATAAATAATTAACTTTGGATCTAAATATTCAAGTATATGTGGTAATAAATAGAACTGAGTGTATTGCTAAAAAAGTTGATTATATAGATTGTTGAGTACTACGTCGTATAGACATGTAGGTATAGATTTTTTTAACTTTACGTTATATATTCTGTTTATAGTATATGTTAGCTTTGAAGTAAAATAATTTATTTACGAAACAATATTTCTAAAAGCGTTTATTTCTAGGAATGTATATACTTTATGATACAGTGTGTTGCAAAAAATATTGTTTTTCTATTTAATACTGTTATTTTAACAACAATTAAACCACAATGATCACAAATAGTTTTGGAGCATGACACTGAAAAATAAATTTTTTTGAAGCGGTACTGTTAAAAGTTTTTATTTCCAATTTTATACATAATACTCAAACATAATTCTGTATTGATTTTTGAGATATAACAGGTTAGACAGTATTAGTAAAATTGAAACTGTATAAAAAATTGGAAACATGTGATTTTAATAATCTGGATAATATACCTAGTCGGTATATTGACAAACACTGCTTGTATGATATAATTTTTAGCGTAACAGATATATGTTGAATTTTAGAGAACACATGAGTTTCTGCTGTGATTGAGCAGCTCTGGCGAACGCTATCCGTTATTTCGTTTTTGTTTTTCATCTAACAGCGGAACAGTGTAAAGCACGTTGATGTGGCAACGATGAATGCGTCGTGTGCAAGTGATGAATCGCCTGAATCGGTGGTTTGCTTTACGACCTCCTGATTAGGAAATACCGTGAGCGGTTGCACCAAGCTTGTAATTTTTCAGCAACAAAAGCTGAACGATCGATCAAAGATTGTGCATATGGTTTAGCAGATAAATTCCTATCATAAAGTAAATAATAAAAGCAACTTTTAACAAGTAAATGCTGATCATATTCTAAAAAAATATGAAGTATTAATTGATATTTATATCTTGACCGAACTCATATTGTCCGCGAGATACGCAGATCAAGAAGAGAGTCCGTAGTAGAAGTGACAAAGAAAAGATACCTTAATAGTAGGACAATAACCTTCTATGCAATTTTTTTTTAAATCTTGTGAATATAGTTATTCTAATTAAGGTTTTATACAGGGTGTCTCAGAAGGAAATGTACGTACTTCAGTATGTTATTCTACGTTCAAATTTAAGCAAAAAATTTCCTATGAACTTTATAGGTCTGGAAACGCTTCGTTTAGGATATACAGGATGTCCAATTAAAAAAAAAATAATGAAGTACATTTTCTTTAATAACTCTCTACTACTTTGAGTTAAATTCATGAAATTTTGTATGCGGAGGTTTCTTGGAAAATTCAAATTTTATGGACGATTGACTGTATCTCCCACAAGTGACCATTAGAATCATATTAAATCGCTTCAACTTTTTTGTGCCACGGTGTATGCCCTTTTCTACTTAAGAAATGTATACCTTATTGAGGTCTTTAGGAGCAGCCGTTTCCGTTAAAAACTTATCTAAAGACGATGATGCATGCAAATTATGTATTAAAGTGTTAATTATGTATCAGCTTCCTCAGTAAAAAGCATCATTGGAACTAGTTGACGATTAGCGTTGATCTATCCACAAAATTCCAATCTTCTGGCAAGATGTCGTGGTTGAAAATTTTGTACGTTTTAAATGTGGAAAGGATACAAGTCTTGTTTGCATAGTGTACATTTTTTTTCATTGGCATTTCGGTTATCTGCTCGTTCAGTATCAGAATTAAAAATGTTATTTTCACCATCCAAATCATCATCATCTTGAAGGTTTATAATAATTTGATCGATAGCTAAGTTGAGCTCACGTTCAAGAGTCATGTTGGCAACGAGTATTTCATTTTTATGGTGTAAATGTGTCGAAAAGTACATTGCAAACTTTTCTAGGTCTGTCAAAGTGAAAGTGACATTTTTATTAGGAACATATTGCTTGTGTGATATGTAAACAAGTTTGACAAGGTTCAGGCCAGGATGATATTGTGGTAGTCTCAAAATAGCCTTCTTTCTGTAAAATTTGATCTACTTCGTATATTTTAAATATTGGCTTATATATTATTATATTACATTTAACATTATCCACAAATTGAAATCTTTTGTTTCGTAGCCATCGCTTCATTTCATACTTTCTACATTCGGATGTAGAGCATTTTTCAGACATTGTAATATGGTGTAGAGACAATTACTAATACAGAACATTGTCCCTTGACTTAGTTTTTGACTTAAAATTTAGTTTCGCCTTTGGTATAAAACCATTTTCCCATCCACCATGATAACAAAACGTTGTCTTTTTCATACAGGTCATTTGAGCTTTTTGTTGCTTTCACCTCATCAAGTCTCTTCAAGGATGTGAGAAGAATCAATGTACTTTTCATCCATATAAACAATTGGTCGACACTCTTCACGGTATTGTTCCATTCCATCTTAAAAACATTAACCTCGAGTCTTGGATGTTATGATGTTTCATTAATAGTCTTCGGTTGGTCTTTGTTTTGTACCACCGGAATCCTATGGTCCTATGGAAATGCTAAGGCAAACTATTCAGTATTGCGGATCAGATGATTCTAGAACATCATAATCTTGGGGTTCGAATACGCACAAAAAGCTCTAACAGACACTATAACCTCACACAGATATTTAATTTCCACTCAAAGAAAAACATTCAAATGCCGCAGATACTGTAACTCATCGTATGTTATCGCTTTCAGTCGAACCCAGAGCCTCGACATGAATTTTTAAATATTTTTTCCAGTATTCGAAACCAATTAGAATCAGATTTGTTTTACATTCTTATGAAAATGATTTCACTTCAATTCAAACGATCTTTGAGAGCCTTACGCTTACGATGAGTTGAGATTCATGTATTTTTAAAGACCAGAAACAGTACGTCATAGAAAGAAAAGAAGGTATTCGAACGACTCGAAATGGATTTTGAAGGTAAAGAGTAGTACTTTCAGATGAAATGGGGAAGATTATTTTATGTTGTAAATCAAGTCAAATGTACCTATTGTATGTGATGGAGAACTTTGATATCAGATTCGGATGCAGCGCATCGAAAAAGTATAGTCTTCTGATTCCTATATTGTGTATTTTTATATAAGTATTTATTAACATGTCACGCGTAAAATTACAGAAAAAATGAATATTCAGGGTGATTTTTAAGTTGATACTTTCCTTTTAACACTTAAGGAAAAAATGCCTTTTTTATCATAACTTTCCTACCACTCCAGATATTTCCACAAAATTTGGTACACTTCTTTTGATCATTAAATTACATTTTTTGATGTAAAAGTTATCAAAAAATTTCTACCAGTGGCGTTCGAACAGGATTTGAATTGAATCGTTTTAAAGGAAAAAAAAGTACGCCACTGTTTTTTCTTAAAATCAATATTATGTTTGTAATACTGATTTACTTTGGAGTTAATTTGGTCTCTTGATATTTGTTCATACGACGAACGGTTTTCGTTTAAAGAAATAAAAGCCATTTTGATGCATGGCAAAATCGCTAAAATCTGATATGGTGTTTTGTATGTAAAATTCGTTTTTGACTAATTTGTATTGTATGTACCAGTGGCGTTAGGTTTTTGACTGTGTAAGAGGTTCCTAAAAGAAACAGCTTTTTTATGTAACACACCATATCAAATTTTAGCGATTTTGCCATGCATCAAAATGGCTTTTATTTCTTTAAACGAAAACCGTTCGTCGTATGAACAAATATCAAGAGACCAAATTAACTCAAAAGTAAATCAGTATTACAAACATAATATTGATTTTAAGAAAAAGCAGTGTCGTACTTTTTTCTTTCTTTAAAACAATTCAATACAAATCCTGTTCGAACGCCACTGGTAGAAATTTTTTGAAAACTTTTACATCAAAAATTGTAATTTAATAGTCAAAAGAAGTGTACCAAATTTTGTGGAAATATCTAGAGTGGTAGGAAAGTTATGATAAAAAAGGCATTTTTTCCTTAAAACTTTAACAACCTGTATCTCGGAAACGAAGCATTTTCTTACTTTCTTGCATTCTATACAGTGTTAAAAGGACCGTATCAACTTAAAAATCACCCTGTATAATAGTTACTTAAATCAACTTCCTCTAGCAATGTCATAATAATAGCATTTGGTGATGAACAAATACATAGTTGCATTGGAAATAAATTGAAAGTGTTCGGTTGAGTTGAGAAACGTAGCACAGATCAATCCCAACGCTGTTGTCTTTAGAATTTTAGTCGATTTGTACGGCAACCGAAGCAAACCAATTGATCCAAATCATCTTCAAACGCATTGGAAAATATTCAAATGAGATCAGGCTCGTTGGGAAAAGTATGCAGACCAACTCAACAGTTCGAAATCTTAGGGCACATACGTCTTGGCCTGGATTGGAATCTCCACCTGTATGTAGCATAAAATGTCACAATTTATAAAAACTTTACACATATAGACGAACGATATATTTTTATGTATCACGTGGTTATTTATCTTTTCTTATATTTCTGAAGAACATAATTAAATAAACACAGATTGGTCCATAACTAGAACTAGAAAAAGTTATGAAATTGAAATTAGTAATGTTTAACACTCCTATTTTTTCCTTAAATAGATTTTTAGTACATGCTACATCAAGGAATTTATTTATTTGAAATAAGTTATTATAACATTAACTTCAGTGACCTCCTATTTTTATTCTACATCAGAGTTTCTTTGGTTGTTACCTATGTGGCCTATGTCGCCGCCAATTACAAACTTACACAACACACTTCTCTAACCTTAGTTATGAATCTGCCTGTGTTGTTTTCGGTCTAGGCTCTGTGGGGATGGACCCTCTACCAGAATCACTCGACCCTCCCTCATATTGATTCTGGTCCTTGCTAGTTCTAAAACCACTGTGGATGGAACAATTCCTCTGACAATAATTTTCCTCTTAGACGTTCTGTAAATAACATCACGAACCGTGGAAGCTATAAAACTCGATGTTACTGTTCAGTAGCATCGAAGCTCGTGCTGCTTTTATCCGATGATTTCGGCAGATTTCAATATCTTTTATGTGAAGTTCCTTCTGATAATGTGTAAAAGATGAAGGAATGCGAGTTTGTTGTTGATTGTTGAAAGCCTGCTTTATAAAAACGTTTCTGATGATATTCAGAGAAAAAGCAGAATGAGTTCTTTGATATTAATTGACCGCATAGCTCCAAGAGTTACTCAAACTGTACCAACCACGATTACGCCCTTATTGCGACCCAAATCGATGTGTACAGCATAATGTCATTTGCTTCTTACTCTCCTCGCCTTTGATATACTAATGCTCCCTTAGCGCGTAATTAAATAAATGTTACTACGTCTCTTAATCCCGAGTTATATGCTAAATTACTAATGTGTCAACAGTGATAAACGGAGAAGAGGCGTTTGCTACATCGATAGTGAATAATAATACACTATATACCGTTAGTGTTTATTAATATCGAATTAAAATGGCAGTGACTGTGCTTCCACTAAATTGCATGACAGTCTGTGTGATGGTGCTGTTTTTAATAGACTCTATTAGTTTGGTGACTTCTGAAGGAACGCCGACAGGTGAGTACATATTGTTCTTATATATAGGGTAATTTTTACCATTTTTGAAATGCATGGATGTCGCTACCCCAAAATATTCGTAAGTTCAAATAGAAATACATAACAAGATAGTATCTACATTAGATTTACGGATATACTACTCATAGGTATTAGATGCTTAAGTTAAATGAGTAGTGTTTTCCAAATTCATTAAGATTAAATACTTAGGTATACCGAGTGATTCAGTTTGGTATTCTCGGCCCTGTATATCTTTTATTTTAACACATAGCTATAACAAACCCTATATATTTTTAAATCGCCGCTCAAACTCTATCAAAAGATATTATTAGATCATCTCCATGGTAACATATGTCAAAATTGCTATAGTCAACTGTTTTTGTTCAAATGGCACACTATATATTTTTTTACAATTCTGATTTTTTTTTTCTGCGTTCAACTATGTAAGGAAGTCTATAGTTTCATTAGAAATATTACTAGAAAAACAGCAAAAAAGATGCACCCTACTTTTCGTAGCTTTTTCTGAAAATGATAGTCAGCTGCAAAAACAAGTTACTATGTTTTTTAAAGTAACATATTTTATTTTTAATGTTTTATGTTCAAAATGCCCTCCATTTGCTTCCAAACACAGAATAGCTTTATTTATCACTCCCTCTCTACAAACACATTCTAGTGTTTCTTCATTTTATCTCCGACATTCTACTCTTATTCTGTTTTTAAGGTCGTCAATATCATTTAAAGGCGAATAGTAAACTTTTTCTTTTAGGTAAGGCCAAATAAAGAAATCTATAGGAATGAGATCCGGAGATCTATAGCAGGCCATTTAACATCTTTATCGAATGTTCTTCATCTGTTACCCTTCTGGGTTTAAAAACTCTTCTTTTCTTTTGAAAACCATCTGCTGCCAAATTCCTGGCTAACTTTCCGAAAATTTTATCTGATGGAAGTTGTCTCTGCGGAAAACGATGTTGATATGAATGAATGCCTGGCAGCTTTAGCGTTCTTTCAGCACTCTCCATAAATTAAAATCATATCTAGTTTTTCTTGGTTACTATAAGTATTCATGTTATAATAATAATAATTAGCTATAGATAGAATAAGTAGGTACAAAATGTCAATTATTTTGAAAAACAGTTATTTTTTAGAACCGTCAAATTCAGTTGTTTCCGCAGCTGGCTGTCATTTTTCACAATAATGCTACTGAAAGTAGGGTTAATCTTTTTTGATGTCTTTCTAGCAATATTTCTAATGAAACTATAGACTTCTTTATATAGCTGAATGCAGAAAAAAATATCTTCCAGAATTGATAAAAAAACATATAGTGTGCCATTTGAACAAAAACAGTTGACTATAGCAATTTTAACATATGTCACCATGGAGACGATCTAACAATATCATTTGATAGAGTTTGAGCGGCGATTTAAAAATATATAGGGTTTGTTATATCTATTTGATAAAACAAAAGAGATACAAGGCCGCGAATATCAAACTGAACCACCCGGTATATGTATAAATGTAAAATAGCCTCATACACGAAAAGGAAGGGAGTTTTATCTTGTAGTTATTATCAAATTAATAGCATTGCCATTGATCGTTCATCTTATAAGGATTTGTATTACTCTGAATTTCTTCTTCCGAGCCACTTTAACAAAGTGTAGGTTTGAATTCCAAAACTTTGGGATTTTTTTTTATTAAAAGCGATATTTCGAATTGTTGTGTGTCGCTCATTAAGAGTAAATTAATATAGTCAAAAGTCTTTGTCAAATAGAGTGTAGCAGAAGTTGCTAAAGTTTATCCTTTCAAAAAGAGTGGTGTATATTCCGGAAAAGACATAAACAATAAAATGCTTTTCAGTTGCAGCCATTGTCGCTTAGAAGAATCTGTTCTGCAATTTATTTTAGTTATTTTAATTTATTAAACTATAAAATCGACTGGCATGCTCTATTGGAAAAATTTAATCTGTGAATTGAATCTTGTTGTGACTGCAAAAACAAATGTAACGTATAAATCACCTATTTTTAATGTATGCACTCTTTATTCGACCTCTTTCAGGCTTGTTAGAAAATCTCGATGATTTTATTTGAAAAAATATTAAATACCTTCACAAGGAACAAGCCGCTTTTACTTTGTCAATTAACATTAATGAGAAAGCATTACTAGCAAGTTATAGAGTTACATTTCGCATTGCAAAGTCCCATATAATTGCTGTGGATTTAATTTTACCGATAACTCTGGAAATTGTGCAAATAATTTATATTAGTGTTACAGAAGTCGATAAACTCACAATCAGACAAATACCTCTTCCTAATAATACGATTCAAAGAATAATAAGCGACATGGCAGAAAATATCAGAATGCAATTTATTGAAAATCTTAAGAATTATTGTGCATGAATTGACAGATATTTCCATCTGTATTAAATTGTGAGGTAAGATACTGAAATTGGTATTAAAGAAAATATTTTATTTTGTAAATCACTGAAAACAAACGCTAGCGGAAAATGTATATTTGATACTTTCATGGAAAAAGCCATTATCATCTGATATGGACTAAGTTTTATATTTTCGTATTTTCGCTAATATCCGGGAAGACGTGGGTGCATTTTATGAAAATGTTCTATATCATAAGATCATAAGGAAAGCCTTACTTTCCAGAGGCAATATGTGGAAAAGGTCCTACCAATTAAGATCAGCAATGTATCCACACGGTAAAAGATCTAAATATGCGAATTTATTTTCGAAATTTCTTTGACTTCCTCATTTAGCTTTTCTTAAAAATATTAAACAACATTTGTTTACAAAGAGGATTGTAATTTGGTCAATAACATTTTTGAAAGTAAGTGTGATTCATTTCACAATAAGCTAAATTGTGAAAACTTTGTGTAATTTGAAACATTTTCTTGAGTATTTTCCAGAATTCAAAATAATTACGAGAATCACAAATGTATACTGAATCAACTTTTTTAAATTTGCATCTAACTAAACTGAAGGGAAATATTATTGAGACAATATGCTATCATTGTGTGTTTCAAATACAGGACTTATATTCGATAAAAGTGTTTTCGAAAAGCAAGCATGTTTCACATTCATTTTTTAACATAAAATTATGTTGATACATATTCTTTATTTATTATGTAAAATCTTTCGCGGCCTCTTGCAACCTATCCCGCGACCCCTGTGGAGGCGTGTTCACTATTAATTAGTTGAGCGTTTACCGAGATAGACCATAGAAAGAATTTCATCGAACGCCTCGGGAATCAAAAAATGAAACCACCGTGGTCTATTTACCACCGTGGTAGAGGACGTCTAGCATTCGAACTTCGCAGCAAAAATCCGTCCTGCATGAACCAGGTCTTCCGTAAGATTCTAAACGCAAAATCTTCCTGTCTGTTCTGTTTGAATTAGCCGAGAAAAGTGTATTTTTCTTTGTTTCACATATGACAATATTTAGTGTAAAAAATCAGTTGCCCTGTTGTCGTTGATCCGAAGAATATTTCGTATATAAACCGCGAACTTGTCGAGTATATCCCAACAGCTATTTTGGACAAATTAGAGCCCTGAGATGCCACTAACTCATACGGATTCATTATTCCATTACTTTACCGTCGACACTCAGGGCTCAAACAAATTTGGTTAATATTCACAAAATTTCTGTCGACCTGCAAAATTTCTAAGATTTGTTCAGTACGATAATGGAAGTAATTTTCGAAATATGTAAGTTTCAAATAGGCCACGGGAATTTTTCGCAACGTTTCTGTTACGCCTTGTATCTTCTTTGAAAATAAATTAATGGTATTAAAGAGAATCTCGAACTATTGTCAATTTGTTAAAATACAAATCCAAATAGTAGTCTTGAAATTATGAGAATTTGATCTTCTGGGAAGGTAAAACGAACACCAATGTCTGAGGTTTTATAATTGTTTGTCCGTAATTTGTTTCCTTGGGTCAAAATTAGACATATTTTAGACAGTTTGATATATTATGGGTCCATAGAATACTTAATCATGGGACAATGGAAATGCAATTATCTGTTGGAACGTGCACTTATTGTGTCTAAAAATACGTAAAATTCTAAAACTTTGAGTACAACAGCGACCCATATGCTGCCAGTACCTTCTTTTAATAAAAGAAAACGGGAATGGAAATAAATAATTGTAAGTGGAAAGGACTGAAAAGAATGTCTATTCATTTTTTCATTGCATTTAAATGATGTTTCTTTTATTTTTTCTCCTCCAAGTTGAGTCATCAATTAAATCGATTACTTTGGGAAAGTGATATTTGAATTCTTTTTTTTTCTTCAGACAGGTGAACTATTTTGGAAAAAGGATATTGAATACTTTTATATGTTTTCTTTAGACATAGGTGGAGAATCTTTAATAAAATTTTAAATATACAGGGTGATTCACAAATGGCGATCAAAAATAAAAACTCGTATTCTTTGGTGAATTTTAAAGGGAGTCTTTCCTGTAAAGTTTTTATCTAGGACGCTTCATTAAAAAGACACAGGGTGTTACTTCAAAAAAATATTTTTATTTTTTTTAAATAATTTAAAAATTAATAAGTGAAATAATTAGAAATGGGCACATGTATTTATGTAAATATTGTCCAAAATCTGAAGGCTTTTCCTAAAATTTACATGCTCCAGTGGCGGAGATACAGGGTATCTTACATAAAAAAAGGACATATTAAAATTATATGGGGGTGTTCCGTATCCTGCATATTGTTACTTTGTTAAATTTCTTGAATATTTGCTGTGGTTAAACTTATACAATTTCAGAGAAATGTTTGAAAATTTATTTATTAAAAATTCCTAACATTGTAACTTCCAGGGATAGTAATAAAATCATGTGCTTCACATCGTTCTCGCAGAGATAAATGAAATTATTTGCACATGTCGCTTACTTTAGCTTTGAAAAAAAAAAATGAAAGCGTAACGTCATTGAAGACAACAGTTGTGATTTTTATTCAATATTATACTTCCTCCATATTTTATGTTTCGCGAACGGCACAATTTGGAACACATAAATGCCATGCATGCACTTTTATTTTTTCATTTTAGTCAAATAGCTGCCGGTGATCCGATAAAGCAGGTTCTTTTATATCGTTGATATCCTTCAGAAGCCGCTTTTATAAGAATGCCATAATCTCGCATTCAGTCTTTCTCTAATTCAGTTTACTAAAGTAGACGGGAGAATGTCTGGAAACTAAGAATTGAGTTTTATTCTACAGCGTGTTTTTAAAATATAAAAAAGTGAGACCAGAGATTCTTTAGATCAAAATAAATAAATTTAAATGTGCTCCTCCTCTTCCCACTCAATGTAGCGGGAAAATACTTTTTTCATAAAATGTATTACTAGATTCTGTAAGAAAATGTGATATGGGTGTTATTTCTTTTGGGGTCGCCACCTCTTGACTACCCCATAATATTTAAATATTATCAAAGTCAAACAATGTTCTTCGATGCCAGAAATTTAGGTATGCAAAAGACATCAAACCTTACAGACAAGATTGCTAACTGCTGGTACTGAGGGAAATAACTACTCTGTCTCAACTATTATTGACTTACAACCACACTTACTAGTACTGAGTACACAGCAAAAAATATTTATTAAAAAAAAATGAAATGTTTAATTAATAGAAAAACAAATACCTGATATGTTTACATTTTCAACTAATGCAATCATTCAGAGAAACATCCTATTATTCTTGCAGAAAGATCTCTGTTTTTTACGTGATCAAACTTTGTCAAAGGTGAAAAAATTAAGGAAATTACTTACGTCTACCCAGACACTAAGCCCCTGTATATAAAGAGATTGTGACATGTGTGAAAATAGATAAACATAAAAAAAAAGAAAAAATAACTATATATTGAAAACTGTTTGTTTCCGACACATGTTTGTATAAACGTTTTCAATGTATTTGTGAGTTAAAATTCATTATTAAAGTTTGGACACCCATTCTAATTCTGTTTGATTTGAATTTAGGACAATTTTTAGTTTTGAAATATCTTTGAAGTAACTGCGAGATAAAATAATTATAATAAATGAACAATGAATGAAGTAAAAAAAAAAATCTTTTTATGAACATTATTTATTAGGTACCTGATATTACCTATCGTTACTTATTTTTCCTTATGTATTATTTAAATGCTGATCTAGATGGAGAAACATTTAAAATTTTCCAATAAAAATAACGACGAATCAGTTCATAGTACATTATAATAACCTTCGGGGCATTTATTGTCGACCTAAACGTATAAAACAAAACAGAACTTGGGTCAATATTGATAAGATTTATTAGAGCTATTTGTTCAGCCTGAGCGCACCGCCGTAAGTTTTATTGGCGAGTCAATATATTTTCTTCGTATTTTCAATAAAAGTGCATATATTTCTTTAAGATGTGTACATTGTCTCAAATGACAAGCACGGAGTATTGGTAACATATTAGTGAACTGAATATAGCAAATGACGAATATAATGGTCCCAAAAATAAGTGCCAAAATTAACCACATATTTAACTCACTGAAAGCAATAATTTTTATATAATAGATTTTTCTGAACACCCACATATTTGTCCAGTATTCATAAAAATAATGCAAGCTGCCTATGGAACTTATGGTCATTTTTTCTAATAGCCTAAATACAAAATATTTTCACTGATTTGCTTCTATTCTTTGTGCTTTGTTTATTAAGCGTTTTGACTTGAAATATTAAAAATAAAATCTTTTAAACTAAAGGCTTTCGAAAAAATGCTAAACATAAGTCGTTACTTTTGAGGCGTTAAATGCGTAGTTAAAATTTTGGCATTTGCATCTGAACACTTGAACAATGCGCAATGAACAATAGTTTTTTATGTAATACATAAATGTTTGTTTTCGAATTACATTTAATAACAGCCTTGGGAAATTAAAATCCTTTATTTGTTAGATTTGTTGTATTAAATTTTCATTAATAATCTTCACCAAACAGATTCCCGTAGAAAAAGTAATTGAATCTAAGTCATCTTATCTTAGCCCAAAAATGTTTCATTTAAAAAATGTTAATGTCGTTACTTTAGAAATGGATTTTTATGACAATTTCTGACAAAACATCAACTATAAAAACCTAGCCTAAAAAAACGCCATAAAATGTCATTAGATAAGACCATAGTTAGCGACCACCAGCAAATGGTTAAACCTCCAAAAACTTAGCTGTATCAATGCATTAACCTAAAATTTTATGGCACCTTTTCTCAAAACCCCTGTATATTTCAAAATTCTTTAGGTTTGCTTAAGGTTTTCAAGTTCGCAATTTTCCTTGACATTTTCGACCATATTGATCACGTCGGGTACAGTTACTGTAGCTGTTGAGTAAGCAGGGTGCAATACAAGTGAGTTAAAGAATTCTTAGTAAGAGGATATAAGCGCACACACAGAGCTCTTATTTTACCATAAGTGTCTTCTATTCAAATCAATAGTCCTTGCTACATTGCCGCAAAGCGGCAACAAAGTGGATCAGTATTTTTCTGTTTACGCAACAGTTCTTTTCTAAGCAAATAATTATTAGAAAGAAGAGGAAGCTGATGCTATTATCGTTATTATTACGTGACGTCAGATTAACTGGTTTTAAACTGTTGATGATACGACAATTAAAAGGAAATCGTAAAAAAATAAAAGAAAACAAAATAATCTCACACCATACAAATTTAAATACAACATAATTGTTATGAATACAAAATACATTGGTGTAGAAATTTTAAATTTTCTAATTCATAGTAAAAGTCAAATTTCTACATCAATGAGTTTCCTTGTCTTTTAATGATTACAATGTGTTTAAAATTATATTTACCACTAATAAAATAATAGATTAGTCGACTATAACTTCTTTCAAACAAAATCTTTTTTCAATTATTATTACTATACTTTAGGCTCAAAATTATCAAAATACCATTTGTGCCCTTTCATTTAAATACACATTTTTAATATAGGAAAAAGTTTACATTTCAAAAAGTAAGAAAAACCCAGAGAGTTATATTTTTATATATTTTTGTTTACTTTCCTTCTATTTCCTTGAGATCGCAAGAAAAATGCGAAAATACGGCTAGAATTTTCTTGAAAATTTTACAATACACCTTAAGAAATAAACTGAAAATGTGACAGCAAAGTCATAGTCTAGGGTGCTGAAATAAGAGAACATACAGTTTTCCTTTGAAGAAGTAAACACACTGCAACTTGGACATAAATATTTTCTATTCTATTTCATGAAGCAATTTTCCGCTCAATGTTTTTTGCTTTACTATTTAATATAGCCGGTGAAGCTGGTGGATAGATCATATCAGGATGATTTGTTTACGCTGGGATACGAATACATATAAAGAGATTGTAGCAATTCAATATTGAATAAGTATGAGATAGTCACGAGACGTCTTTTATATAGTATATTTACAAATCTGCTATATCTGGAATTGGTCCTATATTATTGATGACTCCTTTCGCCGGTTGAATTTCCCATGATTTGATTTTATCGATTGGGTACTTTAAGTATTAAGGAGGGTCGAATTAACTGAAAAGTATACCAACTTTTCATATTTATACTGAATGAGATAAACTAATGGCGAATTTCCATATCAACAGGACTTGAAGGAGCATTGTAGATTTGTCTGGACGTTTAATATTCTCACGAGGACTTTTCCTTTCTAAGAGTATTCGTCTGACCTCCTACGTCAAGATAGATTTTGAGATGAAATCTTTAAACTTTGACGGCTGATGACCACTTATAGAATTCATAAAATAGAAGTGTAAGTAGCACTAATATTTTATAGATATATTATTTTCCTAATGTTCCTTCCAATAAAGATATCAGGTTCCAATAAGGTATACAGGGTGTCCCAGTGTCAGCGTACAAAAATTTACCAGAGGGTAGACTGGACCAAAATAAGATTAAAATTCGTATAAAATACCATGCACGCTCACGGAGTTACAGGGTGTTGTTTAGAAAATAATAATAACAACTTTCCGCAATAACTCAAAAATTCTTCCAGGGAATTAAGTAATTTTTGGGTGAAGTGTACATCTATTA
Source organism: Anoplophora glabripennis (assembly GCF_000390285.2). Classification (NCBI taxonomy): domain Eukaryota; kingdom Metazoa; phylum Arthropoda; class Insecta; order Coleoptera; family Cerambycidae; genus Anoplophora; species Anoplophora glabripennis. The sequence goes on along the minus strand of NW_019416398.1, from coordinate 308,488 downwards.
AAGGTCATTAAAAGTACAAGGTGATTATTTTGATCTGATGCCAGAGGCGGCCTAGGCCAACTTGTCCTCAAGGTTATATCTTCATAACTTTTGCATGTCCTAGTTTTATGTAATTTGATTACGTGTTCCTGAATCTGCCATCGACTCTGAACAAAAAATGTGCTCTTGCTTCATAGCTCAAAAATGAACCGTTTTTGAGTAAATTGGGTCTAAGGTGTCGACTGCATAAGTTCGTAGAAAATGCATGTGAATATTTTATTTCTTGTTATCTAGGAGGTACCTGTCATTATAAAAAACAAAGTTGTTTACAAGCGTACATGTTAAAATTAATTACAGTACTCCAAGTTACTAGAAATTAAGTTTACGAAACAACAAGATTATGAAATTATTATGTAATTTTCCAACAACGAATATGCTGATATGATATTTGTCTACGGTTTCTGTGATCTATACAGGTTTCCAAATAGAAGGCAATCTTAACAGCACGTATTCCAACGAGTTTTCCAAAGAGTCCGTGAGACCGGGAATGTTAAAATTGAAAATACAGAATGCTGCTGTTATTGATGAACCTTCCACCAGTGTCCGAAGAATATCAACGCAAGTAGGTATTCCACGAAGCAGCGTCAGGAGAATTTTAAACCGAGAAGAACTGCACCCATACCACCTACATAAAGTACAAATTTTGCGTCTTGGTGATTTCGAAAAAAGGTTACAATTTTGCAGGTGGTTGTTAGAAAATATCGATAATGGCGAAAATTTCCATCAAAAGATATTGTGGGGTGATGAAACTATCTTTACGAGAAATGCTATAAATCATTTAAAAAATTTTCAAATCTGATCCATTGAAAATCCGGATGTGATACGACCCTCCGCGTTTCAAAGAAGATTCTCCATAAATGTCTGGGGAGGAATCTTCTACGGAGTCATTCTGCCTTCTCAAATTATTGTAGACCGTTTGAATTCAGAGAGATACATGGATTTTTTAGAAAATATTGTTGATGGCGTACTGGATGACGTTCAATTATTTTTGCGAAATCATATACCATCAACAAGATGGAGCACCTACTCGTAACAGAAGACAGGTATCGGAGTGGTTCGATTTACATTTTCCAGAACGCTGAATTCGGAAAAATTGACCTATTATGTGGCCTCCCAGGTTTCCTGATCTCAACCCGTTTGATTTTTTTTACTGTGGTCATATGAAACAACTGGTGTATGCCAAACCCAGTAACACGAGAGACGATTCAAAAAATTAATGCAGCCTCCGAAAAAATTCAAGCACCGTTGATTTGCGAAGGGTTTACAATTCCTCGGTCAAACGATGTCGGGCATGCATTGAAGTAAATGGGCAGTATTTCGAGCATTTATTGAAATAATTATTTTCTATTTTTATTATTAATTTTGTCATTTTGCTAACATAATTTCGTTTCTGTTACATAATTTTCAATTTTATTTTCAGTTCCCCTATACGTAACTAAATATTAAATAATTCTTAGAAAACTTGTTTAGTTTCATCATATTCATGGGAAACTGTACCTCAACGGTAAACAAGTTTGCTTTTTATAATGACAGATACCTACTAGATAACAAGAAATAAAATATTAACATGCATTTTTTTTACGAACTAATGCAGTCGATACTTTAGACCCAATTTACTCGAAGACGGTTCATTTTTGAGCTATGAAATAAGAGCACATTTTTTGTTCAGAATCGATTGCAGATTCAGGGAAATGTAATCCAATTACATAAAACTAGGATATGCAAAAGTTATGAAGACATAACCTTGAGGACAAGTTGGCCTAGGCCGCCCCTGGCCTCAAATCGAAATAAACACCATGTAGTTTTAACGACCTTTAATAGATGTACACTTCAACCAAAAATTACTTAAATCCCTGAAAGGGTTTTTGAGTTATTGCGGAAAGTTGTTATTATTTTTTTCTAAACTTAACCCTGTAACTCCGTGAGAGTGCATGGCAGCAAAATATTTTATAAGAATTTTAATCTTATATTGACCTGGTCTACCCCCTGGTAAATTTTTGTACGCTGACACTGGGACACCCTGTATAGGGACTCTAACTTTGAAACCACATTATATATTTTAACAGAATTTTGGCATAGTATATTGCAGATACAAACCAATTTTAACATACGGGTGTGAGACATGGATATTAACGAGACAACATAAGAGTAAAGTTCAAGCAGCAGAAATGAAGTATCTGAGGAGAGTGAGAGGAGTAACGAAAATGGATAGAATGAGAAATGAGCAAATAAGAAAATATTTAGGAGTACAATCGGTAATAGAATTCATAGAACAGCGACAGCTGAGCTGGTGGGGGCACTTACAACGAATGAATAATAGCAGACAAGTTAAAAGGATGTGGGAAGCAATAATACAAGCTAAAAGAAGGAGAGGAAGACCAAGGGAAACGTGGGACAGCACAGCAGAAAAAGCATTAGAAAATAGAGGCAAGTCATGGCAAGAAGCAAAGCTAATAGCAAGAGACAAAAAGCAATGGAGAAAATTTGTATATAAATAGTTAGGAAATTAATTATATGAAATTATTTGTAATCCCGACACCTAAGGGTAAAAGGGAATTTGATTATATATATATTGCAGATAAAGGTTTCATGTTAAAATTAATTTCTTTATATTATTTTTGTATATATTTTGACAGAAGTTATACTATCACATTGAATTTTTAGATACTTATTTAATTTTTATTTCAAAAAATTTTTATTAGTACTTACCAAATTATTTACAATTTTATTTTTCAGTTCCTTTCTCTCTCTCTCTGCCTCTCTCTCTGTATGCGTCTAGAGAAGCGTATGGTGTTGTGCCTTTCAGGTTTTTAATTTTGATTTTGAACAAATTTATTATTGATTATGCATATACTTTTTTGGGTTCACACATTTTTTATGTAGAAACTAATAAGTGAGTATCATAACCTATGATCATAACCTTCAAAAGTTAGTTTTGGAATTAAAATAAATAATATATAAAGCAGTTTGTAAAAAAATATGTTACATTTATTACTAGTTTTGTATTAGTTGTTTATATGGTTGAAGCCAAATTATTGCAAAAATGATTTATTCTATCAAAATAAATGAGAAAAAATCTTCAAAGTATCTAAAAATTATATCCTCCTCATTTCAGTAACATGACAGCTGTCAAAATTTTGAATAAATATATTTTAGGGCCAGTCCGTTCTTTCTAACAATAAAAAAACAGACTTTCACATCCAATCTTGGAGTTTTATCTATAATATACTTCATCAAAATTTTACTAAAATATACAAAATGGTGTCAAATTTGGAACTCAAAATGTAAATCTCCAGTTATTACATTGTGGCTCTATACAGGGTGTTATTTAAGTACGTGGCCAAACTTCAAGGGATGATTCTTTGAGTGATTCTAAGAAAGTTTATATAAACATAGATTTGGTAATACTTCGTTTTCAAGTTATAGGGTGTCAAACTTTTTAAAAAATCGTTTTTTTCATAAAAATCTTGCAACTTTTTGGTCTCTTGAATTTTTTCGCAGCTTGCTTCGTGTTTGGAAAAAAAAATCACTTCATTGCATGTCTATGGACAACAAAATAATAATAATAATAATTATTATTAATAAAATACAAAAAAATTGTTTATGTAAACTTTTCGTTGTAGAATCACTCAAAGAATCACCCTTTGATGTTCGGCCACGTGCTTAAATAACACCCTGTATACCTTCGTTAAGAGGTTAACATTAGGAAAAAATTACCTAATCATTTTGACCTCACCTAAGCTCCACTCTGTGTCTATAATTTTCTATAGTTCTTAGACTACACAACAAATTTCAGATTACATTGAGGCAGAGTTATATTCCGCTGTGGATATAAAGATACTGTTTCAGCAGGACCGCCAAGTGTAGCCGTAGGTTTTACAAAGGCTTTTATTCGAAATCAAATGTCTTTTGACAAACGATTTCACGCATTCCATTCATAAAAGAACGGGTGGCGTTACATCCGCCATTCCTCACTCAATACAAAACGCGATTTTGTATTTTACATAAAGAATCTCGCTGCAAGCAACGAAAGGAACTTCATATAAATTTCAATATTATAAATCTTATATCGGAAGAATGTGTGTGTTTCTTCTTCCCATTATGTATTTTTTATAAGGATACGGAATTATTCGTGAACCGTGAAATATTTTAGCAAATAATTTTTTTATTATCCGGATCGGATTTTTCCTTCAACATTTTCTTTCTGGATATCGTTTGAGATCGACTAAATTTCAAGGGAAGTAAAAAATTCCTCAAATATTGCCTTAATAATAAAAATTAGTTAGTAAAGTTAGTAAGATGTTCAAGTGAAAATAGTAAAATTGACGTCAAAAAAACTTAATCAAAATATACAGGATGAATCACAATGTCAAAACTTGCTGACGTGTATATCAACTCGGAGTTGATGGATATCGTTTTAATTTATGGTGAAGCAAGACAACATTTGTGTTATAGCAAAGTATTTGTGTTATGATGAAGCAAAACAACTTTTGTGTTATGGTGAAGTATTTGTGTTATGGTGAAGAAAGACATCATTTGTGTTATGGTGAAGTATCTGTTTTATGGTGAAGCAAGACATTTGTCTTAGTTCGTAGAAACTGGGTGTAAGGTACCTATGTCAAATTATTTCATTATTCAAACCACAATTTAATTTTATTAATTAATAATAACAATAGCGGTACATGTGGAGTTAAATTTGCTGATATAAGGAAGGTGTTATAAAATTTTATTTCTTTCTTTCATTAGGAAAGAACACCTTTCAATTTTTTGTCCGTTCATTTTATATCACACTTTGCCGTTGTTTCGGTCTGCCACCGCATGCTTTGCCTTGCGCAAGGTCAGGTTTTACAGTGGACCAGTTTCCAGTGCCGTGCAGAAGTGTATTTTTAAATCATTTTTGAACTGCCCCTTTTGATTTTCTTTTTTACAAAATTGTATTTGTAATTTTTTCTTTCGGATAAGTTTTGAATCGCCCTGTATAGAGTTATATATTAAAATAAAGCTTGTGAAATAATCCAGAACTGTTATTATATTTCAAAACAGTGTTTGCGTAAACCTACAGTTTGGAAAAAAAATTCATAGTAGAAAATTTCCAGAATAGTGCCAGAAAATTCCATGACATGGCATGTGTTTCACATAAATTTATATTAATAGTCCACAAACAGTCGTGGAGCAGTCAGAGAGAGTCATGAGTCAATGGAGAATCTTGAGTCTGGTTGAAACTTTGTTAAAACAAAGTAAAATTAATAAATTTGGTTGTATTGATTGTAAAATAACCTGAAAAACTGCAAAGTAGTGCAGTTATAAATCAAAGCGAAGTAAGTGTAAAAATAAACAAACAAGTTTACCTGAGATCCAGTAGAACCTAAGGAAGAAAAAGTCAAGTCCAAATTAGTCAAAAATATTATCAAGAAATTAAGATTAATCTCCAGGAAAACACTCTACTATACTCGGCGGCCGAAATTATAAAGAGTGACTAATATATAATATAAAAACACTATTGCGTATAAAATATAAAATGATTTCTATACGGTTCAATATTATTTATCTTTGTGCCACTCGCCATGCACATCGGTAGAATCTATAATCGTGTATAGACTGAGTTACACTGAACGTCGATCTATATTTTATCTCTGTCTTTTGCACTTGGTAGGGAATAGGGAAATGCTTTTTTAGTGGGTGTAAACGGACTTGATTTACCCGTTCCTGAGAAACGTCATAGCATAAGCGTAGACGAGGGGTCTAATTCCATGGCTATAATAAATTTATAAATTAAAAAAACACAACTGGGACGTTTTAAAATGTAACGTAAAAAATATTAAATGTTATGTTTTATTATGTTTTTTCAATATTTTCTATATCTTGTTGTCTTTTACGCAGACACGCCAATAGATTTTCGTTCCCGGCACGCTTCATCCCCCTTACTAGTCCAAGAGCTAGCGATGAATCACTATCTATAATTTTGGACGTCGAGTATAAGCAATCTCTCATCAGTTTAAAAATCGGACAAAAGGAAGTTTTCAAATGGTGAAGAAGTCAGAGTATGCAACTCTCAAAACACAAAACACGAAGAGTTGATAGTTTACCAAACATTGGAAAATAAGTGGATTACAATACCCTGTGGCTCAAACAAGATACATATTTAGGAGCTTAAAACAAAAAACCAAGGAGAAGAAATATACCTAGTAGTAGCTGAAGAAAGAAGAGGACAAATTAGGGATTAAAACAATTTGAGTTAAAATAAGAACTAATATTTGTAAATTTAATATAAGGTTAGCTATAGATTAGGGATAATAGGTTTTGATCCGATTATTCAAGTTCTTACAAATTGTTTTCTTCCAAAAAATTATAAATAAATAAAATAAACAAATGAATAAAATAAATAAATTTAAAATAAATTCAAAAGGTGAAAATTGGATTTTTAATTACCTATATAACTATTGGAAATTTCGGAATAATAATTAACTTCGATCTATTAAATATATTTTATGAAATTTTATAAAATAAAATAGAAAAATAAAAAAATTTAACTTTGACAAGCTGTAAATTGCAAACAATTGACAATTGGAAAAAACTTTCATTACGTAATGTTACTATTTTAATCCGCAGAATCACCTCCCGGAGTTTCCTGACGGACTTTCAGAACACCCTGTATATAAATATATTAAAATAAAGTCAATCCTTCGTAGTGGTTTTAGGGGGTTATTTAATTACATTTTTGCCACTTTCTAATTTTCACTAGTTAACTAGTACATTTCAATACGTAATTTTGAAATTACGATACATCGTTGAACAGATTTTTAAATAGAAGTAACTAACAGTCCGTTATCTTTTATACTACCCGAACTATCTCCTGTTTAATTCGTTCGCGTATTAACACGTGATAACTGATAGCACGTGTGGGTACCTATATACGTATTCTTCAAATGTCGCATTGTGATTTAAATTTATTGAGAAAGTTAAGATGTAGGTTAAGAATAGGCGACAAAAGGGTACGCACAGCTACAGCTGTGACCCATATTAACGACCGTAAGTTAAAATTTTCATTTGTCCTCTGTCCAATTTCCTCAGGACTGATAATATACGATGTAAATATTACAGTTTGATTTTAGGACTGTTTGATTTCTCGTCGCTACCCTCGTTCAGGAACCATTGTCATGGAAGGCGAAATTGGTTTTATTTTGAGGAGCTGATGTAATAGGCATTAATATTTATGTTGATACCTCCACAATGATTAACTGATGATGATGAGTGCTTACCAGAAATGCCTTTGTCACATTTTAAACAATCCGTATGAAACTAATGAAATGACATGTAGCAAAACTGCGATGAAAAGTACTTTTGCAAAAACATTGTTTTGTATGACTATGCGATGTCTTATTTAAATTCATCATATTCTTTTGTCAATGCAGAGCGGAACATTAAAAAATTTTTATAGTGTTTTTAAAAAAAATATTTTTTGCGTGATTAAAAATTAACGGTATATATTACTCTTACTCTTACAAATATAATTTTGTAAAAAACTCAAAAAGGGCAGTTCGAAAATAATTTAAAAATACACTTCTGCACGGCACTGGAATCTGGTCCACTGTAAAACCTGACCTTGTGTGAGTCGGCGTGCAGTCGGCGACCGGCACAGCGGCAAAGTATTAAAAAAATGAACGGATAGAAAAATTTTAAAAATTTCTTTCCCAAGAAAAGAAATAAATAAAATTTTATAACACCTATTTTATATCACCAAATGCAACTGCTTTTGCAGCTATTGTATTATTTTGTTACTAACAAAATTAATTTGTGTTTTAATGTAATATGACATACGTGATGTAACAGCAACTGTCCAAAATTTTGACCACCGACGTGTACACATTTGGGCCCGTCTTACCCACTTTCTACGAACTATCATAAATATTGTCATGCTCCACCATAACACAAATGTTGTCTTAGTTCACCAAAAATTAAAACGATATCCACTAACTTCGAGTTGCTATACAACTAAGCTATTTTTTACACAAGAAAAACTAATGTAAACACTATCTCAAAAACGTTACCTAATACTAACATCGGATTTCAGTATTCGGAATTGCTTGGGGCCACGTGGAGAGGGGGAGAGAGAGAGCATTGCGCATAGCGCACAACGCAAATGACGCTGGAGACTACAGTAAACCTGCGATGTAAGAGTTGAAAATACCACAAATTCAATAACTTTTTTCTTGGAAACTATAAGGATTTTACAAAATAAAAAATTACGATATTGTCTCCATTTTTTATGATGTATCTATTCCCAATTTTTTTTTGATAATTTGTAAATCACCCTGTATGTAAAACTAATATGTTTTAAATTAATTTAATTATAAATGTTCCGTAACAAAAAATAAATAGAAATAATTACTGATCTGATAGATACGAAATATTTTTTAAAATCATTTCAAGTTTCTAATAAAAAGCATTTATTTTATTATTTTTTGAAAGCACTGTGTTTAGTTTATGAATCTCTCTAGTTCAGACGAATTACTTAATAATCTGATGTGTTTGACAACAGTACCTAGACGAATAAAAGACAAACGGCCAATATTAATTCGGTGAAACGAGAATGCTTGAATATTCACCACCATCGCGACTTTTTGCAAGAAGTACGTATTAGTTTTTACTGGAACTCAAATACTATTTCTATAGAGCAGAATATGTTTTTAAGGGAAAATATTTAATTTTTACAATATTTGATATTTGTAAAAACATGCCTACATTTTTTGTAAAGAAATTCACTGGGAACTCCTGTGGATGTTTGTCTCAATTTTCTGGTATTGAGAAACCATAAAATTTTCTTTCAAACTCTCTTTTATCTTATACTATGATCGCCTAATATACTTTGATCTTCTCTAATTTTTTTTTACAACTACAGTCCTATTCAACGTGATAATCAAATACGGAACAAAATATCGACGTAAAATTTTCACTAGTGCGTCTTGTCATTAAAATAAATTCGACCTTCTATACTTACCCCTGGGTGTTTTTGAGAGATATTTATGATTTTTTACAAGAAACTTGTGATTTTTGCAAAAAAAATATAGCTAAAGTTTATGGCTTCTATGGCGATTGGTCAATAATTGAATGGTTAAACAATTTTCGGGTTGGTTACCCAGTTACTGGTTCAGAGTTTCTGACATTTCTAGAGATTCCTCTTCAGAAGAAACGCTGCAACTGATCTATTTAAATGATCTAAAGTATTTCGAAGAAAGTTTGTAAGTTTAGTGTGACATTTTTATGGGTTTACTGAAACAATTTTAATATGCAGTTACCTATTGCTCAGAAAATTTTTCTTTAAAAAATTAAGTTTTTAGCACCAAAAAACATATAGCGTTCGTTCCATGGATGAAGACGAATTTATTCGTTATATCTAAAATGTTAATTTATTATTATTTTATAGGATTTTCGAGAGGATGAATTTAAGTAATTGGAAAAAGTTACCTACTGATTAAAGCATAACAAAATCGGATTTAGTTTTGTTGCACAATATAATTAAAATTTAAACAGTAAATTGTGCCTATAATTATATTTTAAATTAACTGTTCCATATAATTAAAAGAACTTTGTATGGTTACAGTTTCATTAAATCGTTAATTTCTTTAATTAATTAAATAAATAGTTTTGATGCAGTGTTGTTTGTATTAAAAAAATATATAGCGCATTCCGTACAACAGCAGGCGGCCATTTGAAAATACTACACAATATTGAAAACATTATTTTATTATTAAGAGTTACATTGGATGAGAATTAAAATAATTTAATAATAATTTAAGTAATACTTTTTCAAGGTACACGTATGTACATAAAGGAAGCAGAGAAAGAATTAAAGTTAATGTTTTTTTTCATTGCGTTTTGTTAATTTGAATTTCCGAAATAAATGGAAACGAAAAATGTAAGGTTCAATTTTAGTAGTTTCTGCTTTGATATTTCTAAAACTTTTCTCATTTGATATACCAGCGAGTTAGTCACTTTTTTAGAATTAAAATTACTTTGTGTTTTTAGTAAGAATGAAACACGAGAGGGGGTTTGTTCATTGTAATTTCAGCAATACTAAATTACATCTAAACTATGAGGTTTACTCATATGATAATTTGAACTTGAACTTTGATAACAGTCAGTGGCTTTTATTACACGAATTCAATTTCAACAGTCGTAGTGCAACCGTCCGTACAGAGAGCCAACGTTCTCTTCACAAGAGTTTAAGGATATTGCTCATTTTATAGTTATTGATTGTTCTCGATAAAACGATCTTTAAAAATCGTGACTGTTGAAAATTATCTGGAATTTAAAACTATAACTACAAAAAATATACTTATAATATATCTGCATACAGTCAGCCTTGTAAAATGCAATCCATTAACAAGTAAAATATGCATGGCATTGACGTTCAAACATTTTAATATAACACAATTCCATTTATATGTAGGGAAATTGCAATTTTGAATACCTGCAATAAGATACGTCACCGTGCAATATCAAATTTACTTATGGATCTAAATTGAATACATAGTCAAGCTACGTACAATGGTCTTGAGTTGAACAGGTTTCCATATTTATGTCAGTGTTCCACATAATGATGGTTTAGTATTAGTAAAAGGGTTATTGACAAGAAAAAGGTAGCAAAAGTTTAGAAGAAGAATTAGAATTAGAAGAATTTATATCTGTAATAATCGTTGATACTTTAATCTTCAGTGTGCACAAGAAAATGTATAATAAAATGTTAGAGAAAAAAGGAAATATAAACACATAAGAAAAAATATATTCGAATATATACGATTTATAATAGGAATAAGTATATTTTTTAAATATCTACTTGGGCACTGAAGATGGTTTTCTTCTTACCTCGCTTTTCACATGGTAGCGTGCGGTGGTGATGGTGATGATGATGAAGATAGCGGTGTTGTTGGATCGCTAAATAATATATTCTCTATAATCTTAACGTTCCTTTCACGATTACTAAATGAATGGACGGCAGTACAAAGAAATCTTCCTTGGTTAAGTTAAATAAACAATATTTTTTGTGATGATCCATTGTATTGAAATCATCTTCTTTCAGTACCGATCTCTGGTATGTCAAAGGTAAGTTCCCTATTTTCCTTTCAGTAATATCAACTTTTAAAGAGTTATCTGTCTGATAGAAAACAATATGTGAATATTGATGAGGTTACTGCAAGAATTGTTAGTTTATGGAGTTCCGCAGGGCACATTGTTGGGTCCACTACTGTTTACCATACAGAGATGGCCAGAAGTACGGAATAAAATTCATATCTTTTGAATGAGTTAATTTTTTTTAAAACGCCGAAACACGTTAACTAATTTTGATTTTTTCCCATCTTTCGGTTATATAATAATTAATTTTTCTTCAACCCCCTAACCCCCAGCTACCCCTACTTTTTTTTCAAATGGAAACATAAGGCATGAGGGGGCTCGTTGAAAAGCTTATAGAAAACCGAATCCAGCCATACCAAATAAACAAGTTTTATTTTTTCAATAACAAGTTTTTTTTCATTTAGAAATTGAAACAACTAGATAATTTACAAAAATAAACTCAATGTCGCAAATGCTGAAAATGTCCTCCATTCACTATTTGGCATTCTCCAAGACGATAGTAAAAGCTGTCCACAGCATTCTGAATGACTTCAGCTGGTAAATTATGCATCTCCGCCCTAATCTTGTTCTTTAAATTCTCAATATTATCCGGTCTGTCCTGGTAGACTCTTTCTTTCAAATATCCCCAAAGAAAATAATCCAGGGGTGTTAAGTCGGGGGATCTTGGCGGCCATTCAACTGTACCCCGTCTACCAATCCAGCGATTTGGAAACATTTCATCTAAGTATCTTCGAACATCAATACCAAAATGTGGGGGAGCGCCATCTTGTTGGAACCAAATTCTTTCATTCGGTATATCTGGATCAATTTCATGAGGGAAAATCACAGCTAGAGCAGGTATCAGGTCAAATGTTAGGAAATCCAGGTAGCGTGCGGCAGTAAGATTTTCTTCAAAAAAGAATGGGCCCAAGATTCTGTTGTTGATGATACCTGCCCATACATTAACTTTTTGTGGATGCTGCGTATGCGATTCGCATGTCCAGTGTGGATTTTCCTGGGACCAAAAGCGATAGTTGTGCCTGTTAACCACTCCATTTAAATAAAACGTAGCTTCATCCGAAAAAAGTACGTCTCGTTGAAAACCATTATTGTCGTCACACCGTCTCATCATTTCCTCACAAAATTGTAATCGCCTATCATAATCGTCTTCCAAAAGCTCTTGGACAAGACATACCTTATAGGGGTGGTATTTCTCTTGTTTCAGAAACATTCGAATTGCAGTTCGAGAAGCATCGTGATTGCGGGCCAATGAAACAGTTGAAGTATGAGGATTTTCAACAAGTTCTAATGCAATGTCTAATTTCTTTTCTTCATTCAAAGCACGTGCCCGTCCAGTTTTGGGCAAAGTCTGTACTGTACCGTGTTCCTCAAATTTGTGAAATATTTTACTAACTGTCCCTTGCGAGATTTGGTTTTCGGGATATTTCGCATTAAATAAATCGCGCACTTCAGCCTGACTTCTTATTTTGTCTCCACATCCAAGCAATATCAAGATTTCGATGCGTTGCCTTTCCGACAATACCATTGCAATTCAGTAAATAACTTGATTTTGACACAATAGTAACGTTTCGAACTCCAATTTACAACTAAAGCGAAAAATTAACCAGAAAGCCTGGCAAGTAAGTGGTGCCAAAAAAACGCAACATAAAAAATATATCTTTTTTGCGTTAGCAGTGATAGGTACAGTTTCAAATTCTTTATTTTATTCTGTGCAAATTCATGGAGGATAACACTGAAGATAATTAAATTTTATTTCACTTGTTAAGTAGGTGTTTTATACAACCCTAAAAACCTTGCTATTGAAAAAATAAAACTTGTTTATTTGGTATGGCTGGATTCGGTTTTCTATAAGCTTTTCAACGAGCCCCCTCATGCCTTATGTTTCCATTTGAAAAAAAAAGTAGGGGTAGCTGGGGGTTAGGGGGTTGAAGAAAAAAATAATTATTATATAACCGAAAGATGGGAAAAAATCAAAATCAGTTAACGTGTTTCGGCGTTTTAAAAAAAATTAACTCATTCAAAAGATATGAATTTTATTCCGTACTTCTGGCCATCCCTGTATACATAAATAACCTACTTTTCCTAAACACTAAAGAATTCTTTACCGGGCAGATGACTGGAAAGAATTGAAAATAAATGCTGAAGTTGACTTTAGAATTATTAAAGATTGGTTTGCACACAATAGGTTAACACACATCTTTCACATCTTATACATCTAGTTTACCAGATATGGGACCTTTGTATATAAACCAAACACAAATTCCAGGAACTGACTCCATTAAATATTTGGGAATAGTTATTGACCGACATCTGAGATGAGACCTACAAATAAAGCATATTATAAAAAAAGTTAGAGGACTACTATCACGCTTTAAATATCTAAAAGACTATTTAGATGTTAATCATCTCACAACAGTATATTATTCTTTAGTCCAGTCTCAGTTAGCGTATGGTATTATAGGATGGGGAGGTGTTAATGACGTTCATTTAAATAATTTATCTAAGAGAAATGGATAATTAGAATAATTTATAACAAAAAAATAACATGTTCAAGTGATCAATTATTAAACAAAGTAAGCTTTTTGATATCAGACAATTATTTTGTTCATCCGCTCTTGTTAATGTAAAAAAATATAAAATAAAGCAAAACTCTATCGAGCAAAAATATGAAACTGCATGGAAGTAGATTATATAATGTAAGAATACCAAAGTGCAAAAAATCAGTTGGGCAACGAATTTGTGATTACATAGCAGCAAAACTTTTTAACATATTACCTGAAGATATGAAAATTGAAAAAAATATTAATAAATATAAATTTGAAATCATGGTCGGAAAATATTTAATGACTTATTACATTCGTATTAGGAGGTCTGTTGGTAGTTGTGCGGGTATTCGTGTGAATTACATTGTATAGTATTTTAATGAGGAATTGTTTATGTGTATATGTGTTTTACTGTCCACGCTTGCCCAAAATAATAACAATAAAGAAAACCTTACTACAGTTCGAATAGGTAACTACCTTCCTATATACCAGATAATGTATCCCAAATTTGACGACGCTACCTAAAAATGTTATAATATTACTCGATTGTGGCCTCTTTGGTTTCTATTTAAATTTTATCATCATGAGGTCATGAGTATTGACCCCAAAAATTTCAAAATATAAAAAACAAAGGTTTGGTCTATATCATCAAAAAGCAAAAGTCAATTGTTTTTTTATAATTATATTGCTTTGAATTCGCAAGAAAATTTTAGTTGTATTCTCCTAGATAAAAACGTAAAAAGTATGAGAGGGGTAGAATATTATGTGAATGACACTGTATATCACGTGCATTTATACAATACCTATAAAGACTAAAAAATCCTTTACAATGGCATGACTGTATCTATTAAATTATGTGATCTGAATGAGAATGAAACCCAGTAATAACTGTCATATTCGCTAACAAAGATTCAATCTCTTGAAAGCGAAGTAATATAAAAGTAATTTTTAACAATTTTCACTAAACATTACAGTATAGAGAGTTACTATAATAAAGTCAAACAAAACACTATTTTAAGCCGAAACATTCAATATCAAACAATATAATTCATATTTTCGTTCATTTCCATTTAGCAAAAATAATAATTGTATTTAAATGGTTTAAAAGTATATTTATTTTATGGTATTCCATATAATGGAGCCAAATATTTTATGAAGGTACCTACTGATAACATCATTCTAATAATTCTAATTCATTAAATGAAAATATCCATCAGAGACAGGAAATAATAGGTACAATTTCAAAGTTGGAAATTTTGGGCCTTGTTGAAGTTATTAATACGAAGTTGGGTCAAATACAAATATACAAATAAGACTTTCACTCCTGGGGTTGAGCTTAGCTGTGCTAAAGTGAGACGAGATGAAGAGGGAATCTAGGTGGGTGATATCTAATTCAAACGACACTATCTCTAACAAGGTTTTACAGACTTGTCAGTATAAAACATACTAGAATCTAGTTACTGGAATCAATTGATAACGATCATGAGAATTCATGAGAAATTCTCATATAGTATAGTAGATAAATAACCACTATCACATTTTTATACTCTAATTTAATGGTATTAACACAGACAATATAACTTATCGCCACAGACTGCTTTTTAAATGCTGGAAATTGGCAACCGGAAATGGATGTAGGCTTTTGTTAGCCGGCATCCATAAATGAAATTTAGCTTGGTAACTCTTCTACTTGGTAATAGGCGGCAGTTCCAGAGGTGGCTTTGTTGCCAAATAATAACTGCTAAATAAATTTAATGCTTTCAATTATGTAATTAAAGAGATAGGAACTTGTCTTCTGTTTGGAAAGCACAATTTGCCTTATATGCAAAACAAAAAAAATCAAGTTAGAATTAAAACTATGAATTTACCTAATTAATTATTTATTTTATATCACCTTGGAATGGGAGAATTCAAAAACTTGAAATTAATGTTTTTAAATTTGTGGGTCGACTTCCAATATGGTATGATATTAACACCTATATTTAAAAAAAATTGCATTATACAGGTTGTGTATCCTTAGATGGGTACTGCGCTCTCTTATTGTTGATTTCTTTAGATAGGTAAAATAATTATTGACACAAGTGTTGCATATCATGGATGCCATTGGTAGTGCTCATATTTGTTACACAAGGTGTTCAAAAAGGAGTAGTTGAATACGAAATTTATTAAAAAAAAAAAACAACAAATCATCAATCAATACAGAGATAAGATAATGTGTTCGCTACAGCTGTTGCAATTTTTGACTGACTTCTTTGTTTTTCGACATACTGACTTTTCCATTCAACGCAGAACGGACAATCAGAACCAGAGAGTGGGGATATTTTTTTTAAATTACTTTTTCGATTCAACGCACCGTTTCCGAATTATAAGACCTTTTTTACTGTATCACCTCACACACCTCTTCTTTCCGAAATTTATTTTCCACATATGGACCTTTTCCATTCAACGCAGAAAGGACAATCAGGACCACGGGTGTGAGGAGATTTTTTGGATTATTTTTTCGATTCAACGCACCGTTTCCGAGTTATACGGCCTTTTTACTCTATGACGTCACACACCTCCTGTTTCCAAAATTTATTTTCGACATAAGGGCTTCAGACCTTTTGCATTCAACGCACTGACTTCAACTGACATACAGAACCAAGAGTGTGGGGAGATTTTTTCAATTATTTTTTCGATTTAACGCACCGTTTCCGAGTTATACGGCATATCACGTCACACACCTCTTGTTTCCAAAATTTATTTTCGACATACGGACTTCGGACCTCTTGATTTTTCTTTTAAAAATACATGGGATTTATCATTATTAGAATAACCCATTTTAATTTAAAATATTTAAAAAAATTTCAATGGGTCATTCTGATGAAAAATAAAACATAATTAACTGTATTATTCAAATAACAATAATGTGCAAAAGTTCTTCAGGAATATTGGCAAATTTTTTTTGGAGGAAGAACGAACACTAAAAAATATTATTAGAAACCTTATGTGGCCAGAAGACAGCCACGATCTCAGTCCTTTAGACATATTTTTGTGAGGACACTTCAAGAAAATATATTATTAGACCTGAAAATTTACAAGTATTGAAGGAAAAATACAGGACGAAATGTTAGATAATTTTGAATTTGTTTTTGAAGCAATTAATAGTAAATTAAAACATATTTTCAACTGTATGATCACAATTACTTGCATGTTGATTTGTAAAAATTGTAGGTATTTTAATGTTATTTCGTTTTTAGGTATTCTCCTTACATTGTTGTAAAGGTTAGTTATAAAAATCGTTGTTTATTATTTTCATAAGAATGAATTTTAATTTTTTTAATGATTTTTTTTTATTTTAAACATATATATTTTATGCCAGCAAATTTTGATGTCAAAAGAAATAAACGAAAAGTCGTACATTCGTATTTAAAGTTTCTTTATATCTCTAATTTATTAAACCTATAAGTGGATGTCAAAATACAAAAGAAAACCTGTACCTACATTCCGCGACGTACTAATAACCCACCTTGTATATTAAATAAATTTATCGTCATCATCAAATATTAAAAAAATTATATTACAAGCTGTTTAAAATATCATTACGAATTTTGTTTATTTGGAAATATATTTTCTGCAGTATTTCACTACCAAAAAATGAAAATAGTAGGTAGCTAATTAACGAAATTATGATTAAATAACTTAATTGTAACACCGCTGCAGAATATCATATGAAACTACATAGATATTCGTTGATTCTTTAAAAACATTTTTATCAATACCTACATCATACATTTAAGTAAATACAGTAACGCAAAAAACAGATATTGATAAAAAAGTGTACAAAAGAAATCCGTAAGAAAGTACGCCTGGCAACATTATCAAAATCTTGTTTATATGTTGCTAGGATACGCGTAGGTATGCGGGCCGCTGCATTTGATTCTTCTTAAAATTCTGCTGGTGGTGTACTCTACCGGCAATTCGGAATTTTAAAACTGCTGGCCTATTCGAGTAGCGGTCTGTGGCGATAGCTAAATATTGTCTGTGGTATTAAGCAAATTCAAACAAATAAAAAAAAATGAATAAAAATAAAGAATTTCTTTGTAGCATCCATTTTTACCGTGATTGGTCTTTTTTAAGGATGGTAATAGGAAAGCAAGAATACCGTATGTTTCTTTGAATAATTGCATTATTTAAAAATTTGAATAGATTAAATTTAAGTATATGTTTCCAATATCCTCTAATTTATATATAAATTCCCAACTTCTGTAAAATATGTCACTTTCCATATTACTTATTTATGTTATAATAGAGTTGAATTTGTCGCAGCTTTCTGTTGTATGTACGTAAAATATATCGACAAATGGGATAGGGAGACAATATTGTTTTGATATAGGAGCTTATTCATTAAAAGTTTATTTCAGTGGAAAAAAGCAGCTCTCTCGATAAAAGATAACACAACAATAGTGAAAATTCTGTTAAAATGAGGATTTTGCCGACTTTGTACGGTTCTGGATGTATCGGAAATCAAAAGAACAATAATCAAATTCTTGTGGCGTTTGATTTCCACACAAACTGTAATATTTGGACCCCTGTCAGCGGGCCTATTGTTGTGTAATCTGTGACAATTCGTTTCAGCTTTAACTAAGGGTGACAGATGACGCGCGTGTATACAGTAATGCGCAGCTGGAAGGCGGGGGATTGACAAAACTGTCTAATTAAACGGGGTGCAATACAATCACATACATGGGACTTACATAATGTCGAAGCGCAATATATTTAAACGTAAATTTCATAAATGTGCTTGAATTACTACATTTAGGTAACTGTTGCTCTTCCCAGTTTTCAAACTTTACCTTTGTTAAAAAAAGTTAAAGAAACATTAGCAATATATCAGATTAATATAAAAGAAATAATAAAAGACTCTTAAGGATGTCTACAATAGGAATGGTATCAAAATCAACCGGAAGTTTTTAAATGTACCCATAAAGAGAACAAAAAGAACTATTCAAAATGTGAAAATTTAATGTGGAATTAAAAAAATAAAAAAAAAAATAGGATGCCTACAATAGTAATGGTAAAAGATAAACAAAGCTAGCGCAATTAAATGTGTGCCTTTAGCTTTCTTGTTCTTAAGTTGTTTATAATATTGACATTATGCTAACTGGGCAAAAATTATATTTTTGTTCAAAATCAACCGGAAGTTTTTAAATGTACCCATAAAGAGAACAAAAAGAGCTATTCAAAATGTGAAAATTTAATGTGGAATTAAAGAAAAGAGAAAAAAATTAGTGCCAACGAAAATCTAAAAAAAATAAAAAATCTGTTAGTACCAAGATGCAGGAAATTGACTTTTGATTGCATTTGAAAATTTCTAGTTTCTAATATTTACAGTCACAAAATTAATCAATAATAAAAAAATAGTGTTCATAAAATTCCATTTTTCTAATTACATAATATGACAGTTATCATTATCATTTAAAAGTGCTCATCGTTGCCTAATTCTTGTGTAATTTAACCATCTTTGTATTTCTTACCACGTGGTGACTTTTGGTTTAATGATTTTTGAATATTGGAACTATCAATAATAACATAATTATTGTGGAAAACTAGTTATACTTCGGCGTCGAAATTATGGACAGTGACTCACCGCTAGCTCTTGGACTAATAAGGAGGATGAAGCGTGCGGGCATCAAAAGTCCATAGGCGTATCAGTTTAGAAGGCAAGAATATATAGAAAATATAGAAAAAAAATAGTAAAACAAAACATCTATTACTTTTAGGGGTTTTATCAAGGAAACTTGTTTTTAAATTTTAAATGTATTCTATAAAATGATAGTTCGGGCGTTTATGACCAACAGACCGTTTGCTACAACCGGGCCTTTAATCTATTTTAATTATTACAACGTTTTAAAATTTTCCGATTGCATTTTTTTAATTTATAAATTTATTATAACCACGCAATTAATGCCCCACGCGTACGCTTATTCTGTGGCGTTTCTAACGAAGGTTAAGTCAAGTACTACGTACGTCCATTTACACCCACTAAAAAAGCATTTTTCTATAAGTATTATAAGTGCAATGGACACAGATAGAAGATAGATCGACTTTCAGTGTAACTCAGTCTATAGACGATTATAGATCCTCTCGATGTGCATAAAGAGCGGCACATCATTTAATATAAGACAAATAATATCGAACAGTTATAAAAATCATTTTATATTTTATACACTTTATAGTAATAGTGTTTTTTAAGTGTTTTCTATTATTATTATTATAAAAATTTAATAAAATCAAAATAATTCTTAATTATTGGAGCGGAATCACATGAAAACTTTATAGTCGAGGAAATAAAGCACTGAACCTCTGAAATCTGTGCAGTAAGATGGATCGTGATGCGGTTTTTTGCATTCTATTCGTCAGAGCGTCCAGAAAGTTTGTGACCCTATGTGAACAATGAGAAATGAAAATTGCATCGGTGCATAAGAAAAATGCATTTTTAAAATTGCATCTCGAAGAGTTAAAATATGAAAAATTTATAACTCGGAAAATATTGACGGAAATGAGTTCAATTTTGCTACTCGGGGGTTTTTTGGGGTCGCTCAACACGAATATCACGAGTTTCGGTTAAGTTTATAACGAATTTCCACAAAACTCCAGGAGACGATGTGGAAACTAGTCACCTTGGGGCACTAGGTACCTCGGAAACCGTTGCCGTCGTGATATTCATGTTGAGCGACCCCAAAAACCCCGGGGTAACGAGTTTTGGCTAAGTTTATAACGAATTTCCACAAAACTCCAGGAGACGACGTGGAAACCGGCCACCCTGGGGCACTAGGTAGCTCGGAGACCGTTGCCGTTGTGATATTCGTGTTGAGCGACCCCAAAAACCCCATGGTAACGAGTTTTGGCTAAGTTTATATCGAATTTCCACAAAACTCCAGGAGACGACGTGGAAATCGGCCACCCTGGGCACTAGGTACCTCGGAGACCGTTGCCGTCGTGATCGTGTTCAGCGACCCCAAGAACCCCCGAGTAGTAAAATTAAACTCATTTCCGTCAATATTTTCCGTGTTGTAAATTTTTCATATATTAACTCTTCAAGATGCAATTTTAAAAATGCATTTTTCTTATGCACCGAAGCAATTTTCATTTCTCATTGATCACATAGGGTAACAAACTTTCTGAACGCTCTAACGAATCGAATGCAAAAAACCGCATCACAATCCATCTTACTGCACATATTTCAGAGGTAAGGCCGTTTTTAGTGCTTTATTTCCTCGACTATTATTATTTGGTTAAAATAAGAACTGATATAGGGTTATCCGCAAAAAATATCACCACATTTACTAGGGGTAGTGTCATTATTGTAAATGAAATCGCTTTTGTTGCAAAACTAAAAGTGATATTTATACACAAATATTGACATATTAAATTAAATCGTACGAGGTCCTTTAGAGAAAAAACTAAAACCTTTTTTCCTCTAGCAGCTAAGTGAAGCATTTTTGGATAGAGATAATTTTATTTAAATCATCTTATTTAGATCACATTAATTTTATGGGTAGAGGAAGGTTAGTTCTAGATAATCCGTATCAGAAGATTTAATTTAAAATTTAATGTAGTTTTTAAGGATCTTTCTATCCATGTACTTACCTCAACATTGCAAGGAGCCACTATTTGAGAACTGCTGATTTTCTTAGAAGATGCACTAATTGCTTGCATACAAACTTTAGCGCGACGTATCCAATTCGCTAGCACGAGTTGCAACATTGCCACGTCCTCTCGAATTGTATTACAAGCTTCGGCAATACGATGTCGCAGTTGGTAGATGACACGAACTTCCGTCTAATACAGAACACTTTTCACATATACCCACAAAAAGAAGTCTAAAGGGGTGAGGTCCGGGGCTTCTAACTAGGCTGCCGCGGTCTATCCAGCGATTGGGCTTCGTCATGCAGTAACCACATATTTTGCCGAACATTTAATGGCACGTCTTCCAATAACTCCGGCAAGCGATTTTGCAAATATTTAGATATGAAGCACCATCTAAGAGTCTAGGCAATTCAAGAGGTTCTAATAAAGTGTCATTAACGATACCGGTCCACATGTTCACTGAAAACTGGTGCTAAAAGACACCGCGACGTATTTCTTGTGGATCTTGGATAGTCTAGTGATAAGTGGTGTGGACGTTACGTACATCATTTCGACTGAAACATGCTTCATCTGTAACAAGTATTTGCGCTGTAAATTGAGGATTTCTTGCATGTTCCTGAAGCAACTATTCGGAAAAACCTCGACATAGTGGAAAATTCTCTGGAGTAAGCGCTTGAACACGTTGAATATGAAATGGGTACAACTGAGTCCTCGTAATGTCCGCCACACAACAGGATGCGAAATATTTACTTGCCGTGAGAGATTTCTGGTGCTACGATGCAGATCTTCTTCGACGAGATTTAAAATCATCTCGATATTTAAGATTCTTAGTGGTCGCCCTAGCCACCGTCGCGCCCTCGACGCAGTTGTACTTCACCGGTGTCCAAAACTCTTTGCGCTACAGCAACAAATGCGGGGGCACGTCGTTCAGAATATCTTGCACTGTACACTTGATAAGCTCTGTGGGCATTTTCGTTTGCTTCGCCATAAATTATGAGCATATCATAATCGCGATTGCTAAATAAATGCTTCATTTTCAAAAGAAAACTTGGAAATAAGGCTATTAAATGTACTCTCGAAAAACAGCACAGCAATCACTATAACAGTGTATTGGAAACTGACTTTCGAATACAGTCCAGCTTCATAATACCTACAAGCTCATAAAAAGTGTTACAGACTGTTTGTAAGTACTCGCCGCGATAAAATACATGTATTTCAGCAGTTCCAAAACAGTTTTAAAAACATTTTTAATTAGCTTTTTTCTCTATGACCTTAAACTTCCGATACAAGTTTGTGACATCAGCTAACTCAGTTTTGCTCCTTTTTCACATTTAAATTTTTGACGTAAGTTCATTAGCACCCTGTATACCTCAAAATGCACCGTTTAATTTCAAATATAATAGAATTTGGTATCGATTTTTTTGTTGAATAGAGCATGTCTGGCGTCATTTTTGTTGAAATAAATAAATCGTTTAATATACCTATACTTTCAAATAACGATTTTAAAAAATAACCCTTTATAAGCGTGAATGAATCAGCGTGTCCAGAAAAAGAAGGGAACACATTTGCTACCTTTCTAGATGCAAAGAAACGAATATCTAGTTTAAAGGAATAAGGGTCGATGGAAAATAAAAAACCGTTTTTTCTCATTGAGAAAAATGTACACTTCACTGTCGGAGAGATGTATGAGTGGCTACCGTTCAACTGCAAGGCAGGTTCATTCGGCCAACGTAGTCTTTACAAACATAAACAGTGCCATTGTGCAGTAAAATTGGAAATAAAAACCGTTATGTGGCACATTTTAATTTAGAAGCTGACAGAACTCGTTAACATTATTTAGAAATTTTAATTAAACGTCAAGATACGTATTTATAATAACAACCTGCCTTTCGGAAAAGCAAAGCAGGAAAAGTTAATATTCACGAAGTAAGTGCTTCAGATTTAATATGGTGCTTTTGAAATGCGCCTATATTACAAATTTTTGATAATTGAATTGTTTTCGATCTTCCTTTTTGTCTTCCTACGCTAATAAAGCATTAATATGTTCATACGAAACCACTAAATTGAACATTATGAACTAATTAATGTCAATGGCTCTAGAATAACCGAAATTAAAGCTATACCCTTCTGTCATCTAAAGTTTGTTTCCTTTGGGAACGTTTCAAAATTTTTCTGTGCAAAAATTAATCATTTAATCAATTCTATTTTGATTTATTTTGAATGTCGAACAGTTGATTTAAAAATACTAACGAAAAGTATGGTAGCAAAAAAGATAATTTTTTTGCTGTCAATATTAAATAAGAAGAAATATTTTTACAATTATAATAATTACAATGTTTAGAAAAATATAACTTACTTCTCTACTAACTGTTTTAAAGTCAACTATGGTTTAATTGTGACAGACATTTAAATACAAATTTGATATAATTTGTCTTATATTTATATTATATTTTTTGTGTCTAGTTCTGTGATAAATCTTAAAATATATGTTGAACTGATTGAGTATATTACCAGATAACCCAATTTGCAAAGAAAATATAAGAATTTCCAAGATAATAATAAAAAAAATTGGAAACAACTTTAAAATAGAGAAAATTCTTGTCATATTGTATTGGATAGAGCGGATATATTTTTCTTTAACTGAGACGCGGTGTGTATTATATTCCAACATTACGTTATAAACTAAGCTTGCGATAAACATCAATAGAAGCATATTAAATTCTATGCATTTCGTGTCTATTGTGTGCAAACATTTCTAATATTGTATGACAGAATGAACCAGTCTCGGAGAGATTATAATATTTTATGTCAACGTCGGGCGTAACAAAGTACCAGAAGTTTGATTTCTTTTTTGTGACAACATAACATAAAATATGCATGCGAGAATATCGATTGCGGTCTTATTTCTGAAATAATGGACTTTGAACATTAATATCTCATTGGTATTCTTACAAAATATTGAATCGAATAGTATAAAAGTATCTAATAATATTCGGAAATAAAAATATATTTCCAAGTATAATAAAATACAATTAAAAATATATATCCTAGCTGGCTTTAGAATTTTACTTTTATATTTCAAAAACATAAGTCTGATGTTTAGAGATAGTATTTTCAATTGATTTTTTTGACAAAACTACTATTAAAGATACGATACGAGAGATAGATAAAATAAAATTACTAAAGATACTTCTAAAGTATTCTTGAAATTCAACAAAAATCACTATTTTTATATACAAAACGTTGGATACGCTATCAACCAAATTGTTTTCCGAGTTTTAAAAAGCACCTGTTCTGTGTTTCAAACTATTTACACTAGATATTTATGTCCTTTGAATATATAGGGTGTTTGTAAACAAATGCGAAATATTTTAGGGGGTGGTTGCCGAAGTTATTTTATGAAGAAAAGTTCATATAAACGTAGGTCGAAATATGCTTCGTTTCCGAGTATAGAGTGCTTAAATTTTATTTTTTTATTTATTTTTATTAATTATTTCAGAGTTTTAAAGATACTGACTCGAAATTTGAAAAACTCTCTGAAGGGATACATGTGCATTTTCTGGAGTGATCGGAATACTTTTACTTGTACCAGTGGCGTTCGTGCGAGAATGCCACAATTTTTTTAATAAAAAAATGATACGCCACTGATTTTTTCTAGTTTTGATATTTTTTTAGAAATCCGCCATCAATCCTGAATGAAATTGACCTCTTCAATTTTTTTCGTAGGATGAGCCGTTTTAAAGAAGAAAATAAAATATATTTTATTGTAGGTTTTGTTAATATTTTATTTAAAGATGCAAGTAGAAATATTCGGATCACCCTAAAGAGTTTTTCAAATTTTGACTAAATCTTTAAAACTCTTTAAAATAATCAATAAAAACAAATAAAAAATTAACATTTAAACACTGTATCTCGGAAACCAAGATTATTTGGAACTACGTTTACATGAACTTTTTTTACAAAATAACTTTGGCAATCATCCCCTAAAATATTTCGCAATTATTTACAAACACCCTTGTAATAAGAGAAATTGAAAAGTCTTTTCTTATTCAATAATGTTTAATAATTTTTCTGCTCCTCTCTAGTATGTACTTTATTTTTTTTAATGTGGCGTTAAAATCATTTTTCTATTTTGATTTTTCTTACTGTGATATAATTGAATTCGAGTTTTCCAACAGGCACTTGTTTGTTATACTTTTTTTTTTACCGAATTTATCATTATATTTTCTCCTTTGTCCTGATGTATTTTATTTAGTTTCATGTTTGACTCACTATCAAAATTATTCTATCCCTTATTCTTATCTTCATGTTATGAGAGTTGCATAAATTCTTTTCTTATTTATATTTGATTTTTGACAATGTTTGTCATTTAGTTTTATCAAATGTTTTCTTTTCATTATTATCACTGATCTTTTGCATTATTGCTTTTCCCCAAGCAAGTTTTTCCAGAACTTTTCTCACTTTACTTTTCTTGCACGGTTACTTTTGTCACGATTTTTTAAATAAATATTTGTTTTTGTTCTCTTGGAATTTATTATAGTCGAGGAAATAAAGCACTAAAAACGGCCTTTCCTTCGCAATCTGTGCAGTAAGATTGATCGTGATGCAGTTTTTGCATTCGATTCGTTAGAGCGTCTAGAAAGTTTGTGACCCTATGTAATCAATGAGAAACGAAAATTGCATTAGTGCATAAGAAAAATGCATTTTTAAAATTGCATCTCGAAGAGTTAAAATATGATAAATTTATAACTCGGAAAATATTGACGGAAATTAGTTCAATTTTGCTACTCGGGGGTTTTTGGGGTCGCTGAACACGAATATCACGACGGCAACAGTCTGCGAGATACTTAGTGCCCAGGGTGCCGGTTTCCACGTCGTTTCCTGGAGTTTTGTGGAAATTCGTTATAAACTTAGCCGAAACTCGTTACCTCGGGGTTTTTGAGGTCGCTCAACACGAATATCTAAAGTGGATTAGTCAAATATATATCAAATAACAATTTACTGAAATTAGATAAAATTAATGCATCATCCTTTTTAAAAATTGAACAAATTTTAGATCGTTTCTATAATGCAGGGAATATTAAAATTCTTAAAGACAACTTGAAAATAAAAGTTAAAAGTCTAGCGAAAACGTTAGCATAGTCCTCCGCCGGAACTCCATCCGGTCCTGATGTCAATTTAGGTTACAATTCTTTTAATGCACTTAATATCAAATCATTAGAAAAGCAGAATAATTACTGAATCGAAATAAATGCTGATTGAAGAAAATAGCAAAAGCATTTAAGATATTAAACTGTTTGGTTAATAAAACATTAATTTCCATGTTTGAATTGTCAGTGTTGCAAGAAACAACTACTCCGAGAGCTATATGCCCTTACCGGCATTGAATTACACTCGCAACACCCAGTGCAACAGCTAGGATAGTTTGCCAGTTTAACCCACCAGGCACAGACCGGTTTCGGACTTATTAGTCCTCATTAGTGTATCATGCGACAACCGACAAACGACCCAGCTGTTCTTCGACGTATCGTCACGACAAGGAAATACATTGTTCGCGGGAGCGCAAATGGCTCCATCTGTCGTGCGGACTCCCAACTGTGCCTTTCAAATGGCTACAGTAGGAAGCGACCTGCTAACTGCAGGTACTTTGTTGCACGACTGCCACCCACAGAGTTCGTAACACAATGTTTGAATTGTCAGTGTTGCGAGAAACAACTACTCCGAGAGCTATATGCCCCTATCGGCATTGAATTACACTCGCAACACCTAGTGCAACAGCTAGGATCGTTTGTCAGTTTAACCCACTAGGCACAGACCGGTTTCGCAAATGGCTCCCGCGTACAATGTATTTCCTTGTCATGACGATACGACGAAGAACAGCTGGGTCGTTTGTCGGTTGTCGCACCTATGATACACTGATGAGTACTAATAAGTCCGAAACCGGTCCCAGCCATTTGTGCTCCCGCGTACATTAATTTCCATGTTTCGTTGATATATTCGATACATTTTTTTTAATATTAATATAAGACCAAAACTGACTGGGATCTAACTGTAACTGCTATTTAATTGCAGGCAAATGTATATTATTCTTATTATGAGGTGTTACTCCTTTTATATTCGTTATATATTGTCATGTCCCCACTATTACCGTATAACTTCTAAAGTTAGGTTTTTTTTTTGTATCTCCAATTATGCTACCGATGAAGAGTGATGGATAAGTTAGATAATAATTATTGGAGTATAGCTATTGAAAAATAAAACAAATATTTTTTCTATCTTCTGTTTTAAGCATGTTTCGCAGAAACCATATTTTATGAAGCAAATAATTTAATCTGTAAGTGAAGTAGCGAGACAGAAAATTCCAATTCTTCCTTGTTCCGAATAATTCCAGGGTATTTTAAATAGCGTTCTTTATTTAGAAACCAATTCGCATCGCGCCCAATTACTTTAACATAAATTAGTTTGAGAAAAACACTAACGACGTTATACTTTACTTTCTTAAGTATTCACCGCTGGGGACTTGCCCGAAGGCCTCGACAAAACGAACCGAAATAATGTATTTAAGTATTTGTCAATTAAAGGATCTGCAGGGAAATAAGGAAATTGTCGGCCGGGCTTAAATAAAATAGGAATTTCTGCGAGTTAAGTGCAGGGACCGCCGTGAGGAAATTGCAGTTTACAGCTAACAAAATATGTTTCGATGGTTGTTCCAGTTTACTACCGAATGCCTTACTTCAAATAATCCGGTTAAAATGAGTTTCCGTTGCGAGAACAATATTAATAAGTAAATGGGAACATCGATTACGAAGCCGGTCTAGGCATTCCATTTTCAAGTCAATATCCGCTTAAGGGCGCCCAGGCATCCTTTCTGGGGTATTACAAATTTTACTGCTGAGAGAGAAACAAATAGTGGTCAATTAACATTAGCTGAGAATAATAACGTTTGTTTCTTCACTCCAAGTATTGATATTGTTTTATTAAATACAAAATGTAAATAGTTATTTTTGCTACTAGATTGCGAAGTATCGTTTTTGTATTCAAAAATGGAGAAATTTTTTTTGGGCGCTAGCAAATAAAAAATCATCCGAGAATGCAAAAAATCTTCGCATCTGTAAATCAAACCATAT
Organism: Anoplophora glabripennis; assembly: GCF_000390285.2. NCBI lineage: Eukaryota > Metazoa > Arthropoda > Insecta > Coleoptera > Cerambycidae > Anoplophora > Anoplophora glabripennis. The sequence continues at coordinate 280,014 of NW_019416398.1, read as the reverse complement.
TTTCTCGAAAACTGCTTCAAAATTGACGAGAAAAGGAGTACAAATTTGGCAGTTACATTAAATTTATTCGCCGTTTATAGTAAAAACCAGATAAAGTATCAATAGTCATTTATTAAATATTAAGAAAAAAGTAGTGTGAAAATACGACGACTCAAGTGTTAAGTTTGAATGAAGTAGTAACTTCGCAATAATCTGCAAGACATTATGAAACACACTTTATTAAATATTATGGTCAATTACATTAAATATAAGCTGCGTTCGAAAGTGATATGTATCTATTTCTAGTAAGGCCATCTATTGGCAATTATACGCGTCAGAAAGCTAGATCCTTCACTGATGTACTGTCAAACTTTCATGATATTTGGACGAATAGAATCGGAAATGTTGTGTCTGAAGTATCATCGGTACAGAAATGAGCATCAAACAAAGAGCTAATATCAAGTTTTGTTTTAAACTTGGTAAAACTTTTACCGAAACGTTTCAATTGATGAACCAAATAACTTATAAAAGGGAACTGCTAAATATGCCAGTACAAGATATAAAATTCATAAGTAACCTGTGTGGTTATCATTAAAATACCTGCCAGCAAGACACAGAGGACATGTGTCCTTTCAGATGTATTTCATATTACATTATATCGAAATTACTATGCTTTGTGTCCCGAGTTTACCAAAAACTTGCAGATTTGCCATTAGTTATATTAATGGAAAATGTACCAAGTAATTGATTTATTAAAATAAAAAGTAATGGGGCCACTGCTTCAGAGGCTTTTCCATGTTTGATTCTGGTACATAACTTCCCTCTATCAAAGGACATTGGTGTTGGAAGTGTGGGTACACATGTTGCAAGTGACCCATTTTTAAGGACAACGTCAAGACCGCCGCCGGACGCACCACGGGATTCTCGGAAGCCGATCCCTGCAGAGTGGCGCCAGGACCAGGGACTTCTGCCACCGACTACCAAGCTACCTACGACCGACTTCAACCACAAGGCACTCTCCAGCAAACCCTCAAACCGTCAACATTACTTTTTCTATACAAGCTTAGTTTTCAATAAAAATAGTTTATTTGTACCGTTGAGAGAGCGTGTTATTCTTGCTATACAGCGAAAGCAACCCTCAGAAGTCTGCTATACTACCGAATATCTGGTTGAAGTTTCCGATTCAGTTATTTCATCGATAACTGAAAATCCGTGGAAAAACAATTTTTGCACCGTAACTGAAGCTTCAGATTTATAGGGGCAGGGTAATCGACTTTAGTTTCATTTACACCAAGGCAATTCAGATTTTCTGATACCATCTGTATTACAATGTAACATTAAATTATTATGCACGTAATAAAGTTGAATAATTATACCTTCACTTTATAGATACTAGTCTTAATGGATGATTGGAATTTTATGGATTTTTCTAAGGAATATAGTCTTACTTACTTACATAAACATAGAAACGTTAAATAAAAAATAACGGCACGAGTTAGTTGTTTTATAAATATGTAAAGTTTAAGAAGCTTGTGATAGGTTTTTGGTGACTTATGAACATTAAATGTTGTTTGGTGGTTAACAGTAATCTAATCAAAAATCATTTTTAAAGTCAGTGATGTTGCGATCGTCCCGTTAAAATGAATTGAGTCTAAAACGCTCTACGATTTTTCGAATATGGAAAGCGAAACAATATTTAATGTCATTAATTCAAGAATAATTGAAGAATGGAGTTCAAACTTGTTCCGTTCTTTTATAGTTTAATCAATGAAAAATTTTGACAAAATGTACCCATTGGTATGGGAACTATGATGGTTCGAGAGGTTCGGTCAAAAAACTTAAGTGTATTGCATTGGACCCATTTGAACATACAATTCCTATTCAAAATTTTTGTTACCTTGAGCTTTTTTCATACAGTGCGAAGTTCATTAATTGAATGTTCAAAAATAGATACTTACTGGCAATTTTACATAAAGGTTTACATAAATTAGCATTTATTAAACAGAAAAATATCCAAACAAATTGATTGCACGGGTGAAATTATTTTGGAATTGAATTTTGAGCGAAGTTAAGATTCCAACAGAGAAATGAGCTTATTAACAATTTTTAGAAACACTAAAATATGTAAGAATGAGATCATATTGTGTAATAAGTTCATGTATAAAATTTTTTAAACAAGGTTTTAGTGCCACCGTGCATTGTCATCAAAACTGAACATGTAGGCAAAATTTCAGCAAAATCGGTTGAGGGCAACTGTTTCAAAATTCAGTTGCAAGATTTGACAGGCAAGTTAAATAAAAGATTGTAATAATAAAAATTACTCTATTCGTTATGGTGTATGGTATTGCTATGCATACTTCAGGTACCTGGTATAGAAAATAAAAAATACAGCAAATGAGGTTTTTTTCTTATTCTGAAAAATTCTCTACCAGGAAAGATTGGCAATTAAGAGAACTTTGTAAAACTGCAAATAATTAAATATAAGCACCTTTTAAATATTTACTAATTAATTAGATGTAACTAATGTTATTTAATGTGGGTGAAAATAATTATTTGTACCTGAATTTTCTCTGCCATTACATTTAGTCCTAATAATAATTGAGTAATTTATCAATACTGCAATCTTGTAATCAATTTTAAATAAAGTTTCCATGCTAAAACGATCTTGGAATCATTTTCAGGAACCACCTTAATTCAGTTGTTCTAAATACATTAAAGTTTTTAAGTTTTATACTTCGTAAGTGTAAAGATTTTCGTCACGTTAAGTCAATTAAACAGTTGTACTTTGCTTATGTATTTAGAAAATTTAATTTTACATCTTTGTATGAAATCCGCAATATAATAATTAGATAGCTTAGATGTTATGAATTTATTAGATTTTTATGATTTAAAACTAATTCACTATTAAAAATAATAATAATTACACTGCAGATAGGATATAATTCAAAATATGTTAAAGAAACGTGTCATGATATACTAATTTTATGTCCCTAAACGTGCTTTACAACATTGTGAATTACTTAGTTCACTTAAAACAAAAAATAATAAAGTTAGTAATTCTCCCGTTTATAGAATCATTAATTCTTCAGAATTTGCTTTGGTAATGAATTCTTTAGAATTTCTGATCAAATGCTAAAGTAAATTTATTTTTAACCTATAATGTTACAATGTTTTACAATATGTAAAAGTATTTTGATTACTATGAAGTTGGTGTACGTTGATGTTAATCGTGCATATTGTTCGAGGTATATATTATTCCGTTTGTACCCCTTAAGTTTAAATAAATAAATAGATAAATAAATAAATGGAAATTACAGTTTTCTCAGTCATTCTTTGTTTTGTTTCAGACATATCCATGTACCCAGAAATTATCCGGAGCAGGAGGAGTTACGAAGTCCGCAGGAAGGACCATTCAACCGGCAACTCCTTAAAAACCCCGGGACACAGTACGGCGTTCCTCACTGAAAATTCAACAGTGGTGGTTGCTCAAATAGGCGGAACGGCAAAATTGCCTTGCGTTGTTCGAAAATTCAGTAACGGAGTGGTAAGTCGTACAATGGAATTATTACGGTTTTATTCGACTTTGCGGTATTATTCAAGGATGGAAAGCCGATCAATGTTATTTATAGGTCATGAACGTGAAGGTGACAGAATATTGATTCCGTTTTCTGCTAACTTACAAGGAAACGCAAAATTCAATTAGGATATTGCCCCGCCGGGTTTGAATATAAATTTTTTGTCAAATGCAAAGGAATTTCATTTTTATGACAATTTAGCTCTTCTATTGACACCCACGGAAACATTTTTCGATAAAATCTAACGTCAAATAAAGAATAAATCAGAGAAAGATTAAGTGCAATAGATTTTGATTTGATTTTGCCACTTATTGATGGAAAGATTTGGTACCTACAAATACGATTTTTCCAAAGTGACTTTACTTCTTTTCCCAGTAAATTCCAATTCAATTAGTCTTTTTGTTACCTTTAAAAAATCGATGAAAAAAAGTATTTCTCGAACGACATTTTTTTGGATTTGAGTTTAATTTTATATAAGTTTATATAAATATAACTTCAGGATACAATTTCTGATAGAAAGTTCCTATAAACATGTGACCGGAAACGCTTAGATTCTGAGATACAGGGTGCTGAAAATTTAAAAAATATATTAATATTTGAAATAAAATGGAACATTCGCCACTACGCTACGGTACGAAATGCCTAAAAACTGGCCAAAAATAAAAATTTATTCCAAATTGTACAAAAGTGGGTATACTGGGGTTTTGGGCCCAACTGATTACGAATTTGATATCAAAATTGATATGGCGGATTAAATTTTAAAAAAGTCGAGTAAACTGACAAAAATAGGTGTTTCGGACAACACTGATTATTTTTTGACAACACTGATTACGAATGTCATATTGAAATTGAAAAATTTAAAATGTCGGATTTAATATGGCGGACGAAATTTGACAAAAGTGGAATAAAGTAACGGAAGTGGATATTGGGGTTTTTGACCGCATTGATTATGCGAAAATTCAATTTATTGTAAAGCAGACAAATTACAATTCTTAAAAATTCGTCATTTGATCTTGTTATACTGTTGAATATTGTTGAATGTCATGGGCTCAGAGTTAAAGCTTTCTTTCTTTAATATTATTTGTTACCTACTAAAATTTTAATACGCATAAATGAATACTTGAGTGTTTTGAGTTTGGAACTTAGCAGATCTGATCAGGTCAAACGGACCTTGGATTCGGATTAAGCGACCTCAAAAACGTATAGATACATAGGTTTACTTTGTTGGCAATTGATTCTCTACATTTACTTTGAATTGACCTTAACGCAGACTTGATCGGATCAAACGGACACCGGATTCGGATAAACCGTCCCGAAAAACGTATCGATATGGAGGTTTACTTTGATGGTAAATGATTCTCTACATTTAACCTTGAACTGACCTTAACGCAGACCTGCTCGGATCAAACAAACACTGGTTTCAGATTCAGCCACCCCAAAAACATATAGATACCAGGGTCTTGTCTTTCAAATATTCCACTTTTGGGACTGTGAATTGACAAAATCGCATCGACTATCCATTTCTATGTCATACTCGAGTTTTCTTTCTCTTTATTTACTTATTGCCGTTTACTATTCTACTTATATGTATATTTCCAAACAATATTTTTACTTATTTTATAAAAAGTGCAATACTCGTTTCACTTTTTGTTCGACATTAATGAAACAATTGAATTACGATTTATTACAACTTTTGCTTTATTCATATCGTAAAATTGAAAGCGCAGCTAAGCGCAGATGTTTTTTTCATAATATTATAGTAAATAGATCATAGATTACGGGTCAATAAGTAATTTAGCCTTATAGTGCCTTATATCTAACTTTTAAGTTCACTTTTGAATGACTTTCGTAATAAATTTAAGCATTATTTGTCATAAACAATAATTAAAATAAGTGGACAATGAATAATTTATTATTAATAATTTATATTGTTGAAATACTTTACATACCTCCTGGAACAACGTCCATTTTATAACGACTTTATCAGAACAATAAATAAATTTTTACAGCACTTTGAACGTGTGATGTACTTTTGTGTTCGCTTAGGTGGCCACGAGACACACACAATAAGGTTACTTCGACTTCAAATTCTAGCTCCAGTATAAACGGCAAACTGTTTTCACCGGTCAATTTGAATAGCCCAACTATCCCTATTGCCAACCTGATACTTAAAAAATTCCAAATAGAAACTTTTCATTTTTGGCCAGCTTTTAGGCATTTCGTACCATAGTGAGTCGGTATTAGGTTCTTACAATTTGACAGTTATTGTACGTTGATAAAGAGCTGCATTTTTAGTATAAAGTCAATTTCGACGTTTTCGTCATAAAATGTAGAAATGTAAATTTTTTTAAAATTATTATTTTCAAACTCCAAAAATTTAGAACAAACAAATATGTGTCTTTGCCTAATACTAACCTATTCTTAAAAAAAATGATCAGCAACTATAAACAACAATCATCCAAATAATCAGTTTCGACACAAAATCAAAGCAGATGTTGAAAATGGCCACCTTCTGATAAAACGCACGGCTCCAATTTTTTCACCGTTGATTGTTTCATTCGTTAAAAAATGGAGAATTTTGTATGAGATTACAACTTTGAATTATTCGATTTCGTAACTTGTTTTCATCTAGTACAAGTGTCTTATACACAAGAGACTTGAGGTGACCCCATAAACCCCATACATAAAAGTTGCAAGGCCTGCACGTCCAATCTAGCGATTAGGAAAGGTATTGTGGACGTACTGACGAACAACTCAGCTGAAATGAGCTGGGGCACCATCGTGCATAAACCAGAAATAGGCTCTTACGTGTAGAGATACATTTTCTAATAAATGTTTAGCTTTTCGGCTAGAAACTGCCTATACCTACGAGTCACCAGTTAATCGAGCTGGTAAGAAGTCATGAATAATCCGTATGAATACATTCAGCGAACATGATTTCTGAAACTGGCCATCTCATATTGCATGCGGATTTTCGTCCGTCCAAAAATGTTCTCGCGAAAAATTTGTAATCAATAAATAAAATTTTCGTCAAAATTTTTTTATTATGTACCACCTACTAAAATCTAGCCTTGACTGAAAAATAAGGGACAGCAGAGCTTGTACTCGTTGTATGTGGTATAGGAGTAGCTGACAAACTTTCAAAACTTTCCAAACAGTCTTTGGACTTACATGAAACTGCTTCCTGATACTGGTACTATCTCTCGGAGTATAGCTTCTTCTAACTCTGGGGTTGTTACTGTTGAAGGTCTGTCTGGAACTTCCGTATTACGCTTAAAAATACCAGTTTCACTTAATCTGAGATGTAGCTTTCTGGAGATAAATTCACCTTGCTTCTTCTGCATTCCTATTTGCTAAGCATCTGAGTCATTTCAGCGTTAGTAAAGTTATTCATTTTCGAATTTTATTATCTAATCCACATTTTTGACAACTTATATGTAGCAAAATGCCAACAATCTCGGTACCAAACAAGTAACTAAGACAACAAAAAAAAAAGACATACCATAATTATTATCTCTTATTTTTGTTGTCGCTGAATTAAATAAATAAGTTTTTTCTAAGAATAGGTAAGTATTAGGCAAAAAATTAGTTTTTTGTTTTTTTTGTTGTAAAATGTTAGGCGAGTCTGAAAATAATAAAAATTTTTAAAAATCCATTGGAGTTCTACATTTTATGACCAAAACGTCGACTGTTTCAAACCTAAAAATTGACTTTATACTAAATGCCAAATTTTAAGAACCTAACATTGACTGATCCAAATTTATTTCAAATATTAATATATTTTTTAAAAGTTCAGTACCCTATACCTTGGAATCTAAGCGTTTCGGCCACATTTTCATAGGAACATGTTTTCTTTAAATATAGAAAACTTAGAAAACACTCTGTATATTTAGGAATTTAAATTTTGTTACGTGTCGGTGCAGTACATCTCATTTTTGATGTCGCGCCTGCTGGTATATCTCGGTTATTATTAAAGTTAGAAAGTTGCGGCTTCTGCCTCATTTTTTAAATAAATCTGGCAATGAGTTACAACAAAAGAATGAAAATTTTGGTATTTTGGGTCACCGTTGAGGCTACAGTTCGATTTTTTCTGAAATGTTGCCCTTTATCTTATAATATGACGTACTTATTTGTTTTAAAGTAACAGCTTTAGACATACAGATCAAGGTTACAATTATTTTTTAATAGAAATCATATCCGTCCATAACTTCGACAAAAAAAGAGTGTTTTGCGTTTTTCAAAGATATATGGTTTATCATATTTATCATAAAAAATAATAATGTTTAGATGTAGCTGCTTCTTTTTTTTAATTAAAAAAAGATGAATATATCGAAATATAAGTATGTTGTATCTTAAATGGTTACAATTACATAATCCAAAAACTGACAAAACGCGATCTGCTAATCTACGGGTACTATCAAAGAAAGACCAGTGTCGCACTATGCGAAATAAAGATTTAACAAATTATATTGTGGGATATAACTATTCTGTGGATTAATGCAGGCGCCATATCTGCAGATATACATCAAAATGCCTACGGCATACATATGAGAACTTATGAGTTTTCTATTATATATTTTGTTCAAAAAGATAAGGTTGGCCATGACTAAAGGCAAATGTATCCAAACAAAATCTGGTGCCATTATCTGGTAGGTACATAGCTGAAAATGAAGTATAATAAATTCATATAGTAGGTAACGTAAATAGAAACTTTTTACTTTCTATGAAAACTGGTTAACTAATTGTGAATAAAACTGCTTTCAGCATCTCGAAAATGAATCGTTTCATGGCACATACTTATATTTAATAATTTTCTTTTTGCTATTTTGTGCTGTAAACATGTATTTAAGCATGCTAATTACAACTTCTATGAACTGGAATACCTACATTTTTATTATGTGTGCTTCCTGTCAAGAACACAGAATAGTACCAAGTGTAAGATTTGTTTATATCATCCTGAATTTTCAAGGTTTCTCCATACATATTTTTAAATCTAAATATAGTGCTCCAGGGAAGTAAAATCATTAAAAAAGTTAGAATAAATCAGTATAGTTTATTGTACATCTTTTTACATACTTCAACAAATTAAGGCACCATAAATAATTTCACTATTTATTATTACATTATGAATAACAAATAATAGTACTTCAATTATTAGGTTCACAATAAAATGCTTTGTGTCAATCCTTTGATTAACATTGCATAAAAAATAAACTTAAAACTGTTCTATAACTCTCATATCCTGATGAAATCGTTTGCCTTTTTCTTCGCCAAGATCCAAGATTTTCAGGAAACCAATCCAGATGTGAATGACAGAAGTGCAACTTGTAGTTCATCAAACATCCCAGATCTTGGAAGTGTTTTATCATTTTTGATACAATTTCTTCGTATTTAGGACTCTTCTTGGTTCCTAAAAAATTTGTCGCTAGGTACAGCTTTGAAACTGGTCCAAGCACTATTCTCAACGCTACTCATTGTAGATGAATGTTGCATCCTTGAACAATGTCCGAATCTGAGGTCCATCGAATACACCTTTCAATTTCGCCTCAGAAATATGCGGAAATTTTCGCCCTATATATATGTATAGGGCGAAATTTTTTTTAGGAAACAACAAGAGTCCTAAATACGAAGAAATTGTATCGAAAATGATAAAATACTTCCAAGATCTGGGATGTTTGATGAACTACAAGTTGCACTTCCTTCATTCACATCTGGATTGGTTTCCTGAAAATCTNAATTGTATCAAAAATGATAAAAGACTTCCAAGATCTGGGATGTTTGAGGAACTACAAGTTGCACTTCCTTCATTCACATCTGGATTGGTTTCCTGAAAATCTTGGAGATTATAGCGAAGAACAAGGCGAACGATTTCATCAGGATTGAAGGTTATAGAAAAGCGATATCAAGGAAGATGGGATGAAAACATGATGGCCGATTTTTGTTGGTTGTTAAAAAGAGAAACGAAAAATACGGGGACTAAACGAAAGCGTAACTCTTTGCATAGATCCTTTGAAGAAAAAAGAACACGTTATAGCAACAAAAATAAGAATGATTTGTAGGTATCGTTTTCTTTTGTTTAGAAAGTAGAGTATTCTACAAGTTTTATTGCATTCTCAATCTTCTAGGCTGTTATCTCATCTCTCAGTACAAAAAGTAGATGGATAGATGGGTGGGTTTTATAGGTGGTATATGTGGATGATAGAAACATGTATGAATTCATAAATGGGTGGCTGGATAAAAAGATGGATCCAGAACTCTGCAACACGAATTATGCCATGAGAATGTAAACTATTTTCTGTTTTTGAATGAAATTGGACCAGCTTGTCTGACTCTTATGATAATAAATTGGAATTAAACGAGTGAAAAATCATACGTCTAGTAAGCTAGTAGAATAATTTGATTTTTTATAACTTTGGTCGAACGTAAATTATGTTTTTTGTGAATTTTGGCCTGTTTTTTTAATTTTCCCGAAAACTGACCCGTTGGGCCAAATCTGAAGGCAGATTCGGATTCAGCGAAAAAAATACATGGAAAAACATGGGTCTGAATACCAGATCCGACACTTTTGTTTATTTTGTGGGGCTGTGTAATTTGTCGTTTATACGATTTCAAATAAAGCAACCTTTAAGTGATACTTTGGGATATAAAACAAAGATGTTTCTAAAAATATATTATATTAAGGGATTCATTATATAACCATCGAGGTCGTACCATAATTAACTATCTACTTTTAAACCGCCAGCGTGGTGGCGCCGGCGGTGGCGGTGTAGCTCGAAACTTACTGTATCGTCGCACCACAGTGCCACTATAGCGGTTATTATTTGTGTTGTGTTAGATATTGTTCTTAATACTTTGATGTTGTGCAAGAAAGAGTATATTATAATATGACATGGGGATTTTACTGACGTAATTTGAAGTAGAAGTTAGTAGTGTCTCCTATCTTTCGAAACTGCTTCTCCAAATCTAAGGAAAACTGAAGGGATAAAGGGTTATGTTTTTCTTAAAATTATACCTACAGGATGTTTACAAACTTGAGGAGTAAATAAATCGAGGTGTCAAAACACGATTTGAGAATTATTTTTTTCAAATAGAATGCACTTATTGACTTGCCATAATAACATGACTAACTGTTGACCATTAATAGCCCTGACGGACTACGATGAAGACCACGAATTTGTACTGGACTGCAGCGAGAATGAATATGAAAATCTAGACGTCGAAGGTGCTGAATGAAATAGGTTTAATTATTAACAGAGGTTACGAAAGTGAAAATTACCTTTGTATTTGTTACATATTAATAAAGCCACACAACAATAAATATTCTTTACATTTTACACAATCATACGTAATTTGTAAGGATGATACGTATGTTCCGAAGTTGCCTACTTGTTGTCAATAATTTACAATATAATTTGTAATCTGATAACATATAGCCCTACAGAAAGAAAACCGATGCTGCTATATGAGTGTAAAAAAAGAATATTCCGACAGCCCAGGGTTGTCACACCTTTCAATCGATTTGGCGAAGCTCTGGTAATTTCGTGCAATAGTTGGATTGCTTTTTTAATTTTGTACAATAGTTGGATTGTTTTTTTACTATTGTCGATAGATATGTAATCTTGTGGCTAAATTTCAGGACTGTGAAAATAAGCACAATGACTTGTTATTTTCCAAATGTCAGCCAGATCGACATTAATACTAACAGAACTATCAAGATTCGCTGATTGAGAAAACAAGTGACCATAAATATTCGTCTCGTCGACTATTACACGTTTATACCGAAGTGTTGAAAACATTTTATTGTCCACAGCTGTATAGTCTTTCCGAGGTCAGTTGAAGATGATACAAAAATATCTAGCAACAAAATTTAACGAGTTTCATAAACGTCCCCAACAAAGATTTCCGCTAAACGTAATAAATAATAATAATTTGTATACAACGTGTCCCAAAAGTATGGAAACAGCACAATAACTTTCGAAAAATGCATTTTGAGGAAAAATGATTCAGACAAAAGATTTAGGATTTTTCCCTGGCTATTCAATGGTGACCCTAGATTTGACCTTGACCTTCAAGATTATTTCAAGGTCAAGGAAATTTTTTCAAATGGGATGCCCTACTTTTGACCCCGGAAATGAAAAGAGCGGAAAATTTTATGTTCAGATATGTCCATGACCATTTTCCAAGATGGCGGACGCGATTTCAAAAAATTTACCGATTTACGCCAAATTTGGTATAGGTGGGTTTTTGGGGTCGCTGACTACGATTCTGAAATATGTTTTTGATTGATCTGTTTGTTTTAGTCCAAGATGGCGGATCCAATATGGCGGACGCGGTTCCAAAAAATTTACCGATTTACGCCTTTGGTATAGGGGAGTTTTTGGGGTCGCTGACTACGAATCTGAAATCTGCTTTTGAGAAATTTTAGTTCAAGATGGCGGATCCAAGATGGCGGATCCAAGATGGCGGACGCGATTTAAAAAATCAACCGATTTTTGCCAAAATTGATATAGTGCGGTTTTTGAAGGTGAAGGTCACGGTCAAATCAAGGGTCACCGTCAAATAGCCAGGGAAAAATCCTACAACGTTATTTAGGGTCATTTTTTTTGTAACCCGTTGTTTTCAAGACAGCGCGCCAAACCATGCGTGACCTTGGTTTGACCTTTAATGACCATCAGAGGTCAAATTTGGAAAATGGTCAAGGACATATCTGAACGTAAAATTTTTCGCTCTTTTCATTTCCGGGGTGAAAAGTGGGCATCCCATTTGAAAAAATTAACTTGACCTTGAAATAACCTTGAAGGTCACCATTGAATAGCCAGGGAAAAATCCTAAATCTTTTGTCTGAATCATTTTTCCTCAAAATACATTTTTCGAAAGTTATTGTGCTGTTTCCATACTTTTGGAACACCCTGTATAATGTGTAGAAAATTTCTATTATATGTTCATTTGGCCAATAACATATTTTAATTATTTATGCCCTCAAACAATTTTATTATATTGATGGTAAATTTTGGTTATGACATATCAAAAACATTTACATTTTCATTAAAATATATTACTGCTCGGCATTGCTGCACTGCACTGCTAGGCAATTTCTCAACAGCTCAAAGTTATGACCGGTCGCCCAGTGTGGCTGTGTTTGTGCGACGTTTCACCGCACGCGCGTTCTTCAACTGAACGTATACATTTTTACCACCTCCACGTTTAGTTCGACCAGACCTGTATATGGGTATGGTTAAATAAATATGGGAACAAGTTTTATAATATTTCCATGCCGAGTTGTTGCGTAGCGACTGAACCTGGTACATACTGCCTAGCTCTTTGGTTTCCAATTGAGACTGGAAAGATTATACAGGGAATTTCTGGTTTTCTAGGATTTTTTTAATTGTGATATTTTTTGATAAAATCAGTACTTTTTATCGAACTAATAAAGCAGTTCGATTATTTAACATCCATCGAAATATTAATACAATTATTTCATCAGAAAATATTTTGGTGTTGGTTATTGTTTTTTTCTATAGCGTGCTTCAATATTGTATAATAATACAGGAAACAATTACCTGTTTATATTTAGTATTGTGAAATACAGTTTTATGAAGTAAACGTAAAATAATAGTGCCGGTATATTAAATGATCAGCTAGCTTCTGTAACATATCATTTAATAATACTAAACGTCGTTAAAAAGCCTTCAATTTGAATTCGTTTATTTCTATAGATAGAACATTTAACAATTTACTCACATTATTTTTAGATTCCTTTTTTAATAGAACGCACTTATGTAAAAATTACTGTCCTTTATAGTTTAGATGCACGCTATAACATTATTTGCCAGGGCATACACCAGGCAAGTTAGCCAATAAATCAGAAAATTTTTTCTGATGAACCGATCGAGTTGCGGTTTTCGGCATTGTCTTCGGAAAAATATCAGGAAAAAAGTCTATCTATTACACTTTGGGGCTGGATCGAAACTGCATTGCGGGTGCATAAAGTGCATCTTGGAGTGCATCAAATTTTCCGAATTTTCTAAAAATGGTAAAAATTGACTAAAAGTTGTAGAAATTTGTGTGCACGGATTTCGGGGTCAGAGATTCCGAATTTGACACTGAAAAGTATGCCCAACGCCCCTGGGACCCCCAGGGGGCAAGGGGACCATCTGTAAAACATCGAATAGCTGAGTAAATGCCATCTAAATTTCCACTCGGGGATTTTCGGGGTCGGGGATTCTGATTCTGACACTGAAAAGTATGCCCGACGCTCGTGGGGTAGGCTTTCTGGAAAACATCGAAAGGCACATCAGATTTTTGCAATAAAACTGCTCCACCTGCTTACCAACCATGATCTTGTAGGCTCATCTTTACATTGTAACACACGTAAATTTACAGAGATTAGACAAGAAGGGTAAGAAAAATTAACAGGAAATTAATGAGTCGAAAAGTATCCTCTTTATTCTGAGAACCAATTTTCTTTTTATTTGCAAGGCAATTAGTGAGACAACTACTATCATATGTTTATCTAACACTTTCACTATCAATCACAATTTTCATCATCAGTACTGCCATCACTGTCTCCATCACTACCATCTATTACATTTTCGACTATTTCAGGATTGGAATAGTTGGTTCCAAACAATTTGTACATGCAATTGTGCATGTACTTCCATGCTTAGGAAGGCAATTACTCAGCTATTCGATGTTTTACAGAAGGCCCCCCCTTCCCCCCTGGGGGTCCCATGGGCGTCGGGGCATACTTTTCAGTGTCAGAATCGGAATCCCCGACCCCAAAAACCCCCGTATGGAAATTTAGAAGGCAATTACTCAGCTATTCGATGTTTTACAGAAGGCCCCCCTTGCCCCCCTAGGGAGCCCCAGGGCTGTCGGGCATATTTTTCAGTCTCAGATTCGGAATCTCCGACCCCGAACACCTGAGCACACAAATTTCTACAACTTTTAGTCAATTTTTACCATTTTTAGAAAATTCGGAAAAATTGATGCATTCCAAGATGCAGTTTATGCACNCCTTTATAGTTTAGATGCACGCTATAACATTATTTGCCAGGGCATACACCAGGCAAGTTAGCCAATAAATCAGAAAATTTTTTCTGATGAACCGATCGAGTTGCGATTTTCGACATTGTCTTCGGAAAAATATCAGGAAAAAAGTCTATCTATTACACTTAGGGGCTGGATCGAAACTGCATTGCGGGTGCATAAAGTGCATCTTGGAGTGCATCAATTTTTCCGAATTTTCTAAAAATGGTAAAAATTAACTGAAAGTTGTAGAAATTTGTGTGCACGGATTTCGGGGTCGGAGATTCCGAATCTGACACTGAAGAGTATGCCCAACGCCCCTGGGGCCCCCAGGGGGGCAAGGGGACCATCTGTAAAACATCGAATAGCTGAGGAAGGCAATTACTCAGATATTCGATGTTTTATAGAAGGCCCTCCCCTTGCCCCCTGGGGGGCCCCAGGGGCGTCAGGCATACTTTTAAGTGTCAGAATCGGCATCCCCTACCCTAAAAACCCCCGAGTGGAAATTTAAAAGGCAATTACTCAGCTATTCGATGTTTTACAGAAGGCCCCCTTCCCCCCTGGGGGTCCCAGGGGCATCGGGGCATACTTTTCAGTGTCAGAATCGGAATCCCCGACCCCAACAACCCCCGAATGGAAATTTAGAAGGCAATTACTCAGCTATTCGATGTTTTACAGAAGACCCCCCCCCCTTGCCCCCCTAGGGAACCCCAGGGCCGTCGGGCATATTTTTCAGTATCAGATTCGGAATCTCCGACCCCGAAAACCTGAGCACACAAATTTCTACAACTTTTAGTCAATTTTTACCATTTTTAGAAAATTCGGAAAAATTGATGCATTCCAAGATGCAGTTTATGCACCCGCAATGCAGNCACACAAATTTCTACAACTTTTAGTCAATTTTTACCATTTTTAGAAAATTCGGAAAAATTGATGCATTCCAAGATGCAGTTTATGCACCCGCAATGCAGTTTCGATCCAGTCCCAAAGTGTAATAGATAGACTTTTTTCCTGATATTTTTCCGTAGACAATGCCGAAAACCGCAACTCGATCGGTTCATCAGAAAAAAAATTCCGTATTCTGGGTGATTTTGGTCTAACTTGCCTGGACTAGCAGTATCTAAGGGCTTTAGGTCCAGGATACTTGCAGAAACAGAGGGGCTAAATACGAATTTATCAACTATGTATTTATATTGTTCAGTTTTTCTAGAATGAAAAGTAAACGAAATGATATTTTTGAATGAAATTAATTCACAATGAAATATTCTGTGGAGCCCGAAATTTCAATTTGTTGTGATGAAGGTATAACGTGATACCGGTTGTATACATAATGCATTCATAGAATCTAGAGAATGTCTACCTGTGTCCAGATGCTACTAACTAGATCAGAAAAAAGCATAGCGTTTAAACAGGTCCACATTGTTTTGGGTCCCAAGAATTTAATTCTATTTATAGGGAATGATTTAACAATAAATATTTTAGATGTCCTAGTCTGTCTACAATTAAAAAATTTAATTTATTGGAAAGATAACACAGGCCGACAAAAAAAATTGTTTTGAGTTTTAGATCAGACCTATCATTTCTTATAGACTTTGATGTGCTGAAACTAAATTTGGAGTAAAAAAAATTCTTAGTTTAGATTTTTTATAATTGCAGGGACGAGACTCTTCGATATTGAATATGCAATTATCTCAATACTACTTTTGGTGAATATGAACAATACCGGCTCTATTCCGATCTTAATATAGATGACTGATTTCCTATGTAGGTATTTTTGGATGCTGAACACGAATCTGATGTCTAATCTTGGAGGGCGGTCCTTTTTACGGCCAAAAGGGCGAAAAAAGCAAAAACATAATTACATATATAGAAAAAAGAAGTGTAGGGTGTATTTTCCTATGTACTTTTGGGCGCTCAACATAAACTCGATATCAAAAAAGGGCAGTCTGCCCTTCTAAAGGCAAAAATTGGCAACAATTCTATTGAAAAATATCAAACGTTTAGTGATTGCTAAGAATAGCCTAACCTGACCTAATTAGTGCCAACCAAGGTTTGTGGCTGATCATAGAAGTGGTGAAAACTTGGTAGTATTCTTACGTAGGGTTAAAACACTTCCAAGGGTTTGCTGCATGCGTAGCTTAATACTTTGTGTCCTTTACTTCTACCAAAACTATCACACAAATATTCTTTTTCTATGTTCAAGATTTGAGTACTCAGGTTCTCTCGGTAATATTTTCATATAATTCAGCGAGTGGTACCATGATTGTTGATAATCGAAGAAGTTAACGACACATTAACATTAACAAAATTAACTCGTCAACTTTCACGAATATTAAAAATCATGATGCTAACAAATGTAGAAGAATGTTCGATTTTGAAATCAAATTAAAATTAATTTTCTGTCGACATATTGGAACTGAGGCATATCTACGTACCATATCGTGTACATTTGGCAAAAATATAAGTAGTAAAAATACGTTGAAATAAAAGAAATTTTCCTTTCTGCATTTTCTCTTAGCTTTATTTTTTTGTGAAAGATAATTTATTTTGAGATATCCACTACAGATCTACAGATATCAAAAAGGCGAATCTGATAGAATTTAACGATTGCTAAATTACTTAGGCGTCAGCAAATGGATAGGAGTGCAGAAATACTTAGAAACGTGGTGTCTACGTTTTCACGTTAAAAAGAGAAAAATATGTCGCGTTATGTTTTATAAGAACCACATCGTTATTTTCAAGAAGCAAAGTTACATGGAGATACCTATTCATTACCAGTATCTCAAAAGAATTCGAGTGCTTCTTTATATTATTTTCATTGATTGCAGGAATTTATTATAATCGAAAACTGGATTGCAATGCGGATAAAGTGGCCTTCATCGAAAATTTATTGTGTTTACATGACGGGTGATAACTGAACTCAGGTCGGCCCATCTTCTCGAATCCGTGAATTTTACAACTACTGTCAATTGTGTTTCGGGACGCTAATCTTTGTGAATAGTTCACAATAATTTCCATTGACTTTTTCTTTTGAAATACTTAATAGATAAACACATTTCTATGAGTATATGTATTTGGAACCAATGAAAAAAAAGAAGAAATTAAAATAAGTCTTTTTAACGGCACCAGTATTCGTTAATCGAGCTCAAGAAATTCAAATTGTGCGTTTTTTTAACTTCTCACACGGCTCTGTTATTTGTAACGGCACCATAAAAGTTCAACACTTGTTGCATCTCATCATAAAATGGTATCATATGAATCGTATCAGCATATCAGATTTTTCACAGACTGAGTTGCTTACT
Organism: Anoplophora glabripennis; assembly: GCF_000390285.2. NCBI lineage: Eukaryota > Metazoa > Arthropoda > Insecta > Coleoptera > Cerambycidae > Anoplophora > Anoplophora glabripennis. The sequence continues at coordinate 262,130 of NW_019416398.1, read as the reverse complement.
TATGGACATGCGATTTGATATGTGAACAATGCAATTACGTTGAGTTCAACACGTATAGCTAGCAATTTTTAATTTCAAGTCATAAAAAAATCTAGATGCAACTACACTTATTAACTTTTTAGTGTTCGTTATTTAGAACATTTTCTTCTATATTTTTTCGCTAAATTACTAAAGTAAGTTATTTGTTATTGTATTACAGATGGCAATCTTTGTTAATAAATAAAACTCAATCAACTTCATCTTTTCAAACTGGGTAAAAGCTAAAAATTACGATCTTAAAAGAGACACAAATAACGGGTGTCCCACGGTGACAAGATATATTTCAGATACCATTTCGATTTTAATTTTGAAAATTTGGGTAATAGTGTTTTCGGGCATGCCCTTTTTAACAAAAATAATGGCGTCCACCTAACGCTTCCGGTTATATCGGAAGTTGACGTCATCTTCGTTATTTTAAATCGAACATCCTGTATATTATTGCAATTTTGGATTCTACGTCAATTTTTAGGTGAACTTTCATAAAAGTTTCTTAATCTTAAAGTTAACAGTTTTTAGAACATATTTAATTTTTTTCAAAAAATATTAAAAAAGCACGCCCAATTCAGAAGGATGTGTATTTTACAATAATAAAATTAGAGCGATAAAATTTATAACTAAAACTCTAAGCTTCTCTGCAATAATTTCAAAGTGACTTAATTTTATACAGGGTGGTAGAAATTTAATGCCGAATTTAGTCAACTTTAAACCATCTTAACTTATTTTTTATAATGGAACACCCTATATATTTCTGCGCAACCTGGTGAGTAATTTTGTTCTCTTTCGAATGGTATATCTATCTCTTTTGGTTTTTAAGGTATTTACTGTTTTTCGTGCAGTCAACGGATATCGCATAATTTCTTGCAAGGATAGCTGTAAATTTTTAGCGGAATTTCAAAACAAGCACCTAATCTGTCACCAGTTTATTGTTGTCAATTTAACACATACAGTGAATGTTTATTTGAGTATTATTTATTGTTAACGAATGGAAAACGTTAACATTTATTCAAATTATGACATTCTAAATTTATTAAATCTATATAAATTTAGAAATTCATATAAAATTATAAAACATATCTCTTCTACTATTTCTTATTTAAAAATTTAAGATTAACTTTTCATTTTATTCTATACAAATGTTAAGTGAGATGTCAGGGGGTTTACTAAGGTAAGAATCAAGAGCTGTTCACAAGTAAATTTGCAGAAGTTATTAATTAATGATTTCAAGCTCAAGCTCCATTTGCATATGGAATATGGATATCAAAGGAGTTGGTTAATTACATTGCATTCCTTAATTTGTATTACTATAAGGAATTTGAGGATATAGTGGTAGTAAATTAATTTATAAACTGCATTAAGATGCATGCGTACAGAAATGATTTTGTAACAAAAACAGGGACGCGTAGTAATTTATTTGTTAGTTCTCGGAACGGATGGGCCAAAAAGTAAAATATTTCAGTCAACACCAATTTATCGGAAAGTTAATGGTTTTCAAGTAGGCTTAACGTCTCCAAGACCGTCCTTCGGGGAAGGCTTCACGAAATTTAGCAATATTTTTTGAACAAGTTCACTTAGAGTCGGGGCCATGTGTTGAGCATGTATAAAGAGAAAAATCGATATTTTTAATAACGCGCGAAACCACGAGAAGAGCGTAGAGGTTCCAAAGTAGAATTAAAACAAATTGTTAAATTGATAGTAATTGGAAAAGAAAGTAATAGATGAAATAGCTGGTTTATTGACGGATTTTCCAAGCTATAAGGATATATTAAATGAGATCGACTAATCCGTCCCGTATCGCTACACGGAGTCACTAGAGGAAGGCTAGGGTTACTTGTGAGTTCAGTTAGTCACAGAATTATTTATATAAATGTAAGTCCAGTTAATTAGGTAATTATTAACATGGCATAGTTATGCCAAAGCCTCCCGATATTCAGGGTTCCCGCCAGTAAGATAAGAACAGAAACGTCTGGACCCAAGAAATGGGCGTGTCGAAGCGAAGTGTCGAATTCAGCAGAGATCTACGAGAAAAAGTCAGTTCTTCCTTGGGCTTCACATTGAGCCGTCTACTTAGTTTTACAGTCTCGGGTTAATTTAATAATGGATAAAGTCATTCCAAATTTTGCTATGGATCGCGCATTCCCTGAATCTCGGTACGCTGTCGCGTGTCAATAAAGTAACTAATAATGTTTTTCGAGCCGTTGTGAAGTCTGCTTGTTTGTTTGTTTTGTTTTTATTGTTATTAAAACTCTTCCTGGAAAGTTTTGGTGTTTCTTTTTGTTTCTTCCAACCCCAGTGTCATCCTGTACAGCCAGTCACTGGATTACATTCTACGTAATTAATGGATGGTAAGTGCTTGAAATTCATTCTCTGAACATACAACATTTCTAAGTTCCCACATATTAATTAAAACGTAATGATAATTATAAACTCCCTTTCGAGAACTAAATAGTAAACTCTTTTGAAATCCAGACTCATTATGATACTGGTCAAGAAATAACCCCTCAGGTTACAATTTGCTTTATACGATAATGTTATTTATCAATTTTGTTTCTCACCGCAGAATAATAAATGATGTATTTTAAATTTCAAATTCATATGAATAGCTACGGTTTCTTAAAGATTAACTTACGAACTTTTAAAAAGAAAACTTATACATGGTGATCCAGGAATAAGTGCATAAAATTCGGGGCTTGATTCTATTCATAAGAATAATGTAATTCTCAATAACATCTTCTCGAATTCCTTTAATATTAATGGAGTTACATAACCCTAGCTCTTTTATATTGTCTAAAGCTATTTATTTGTGGTATAGTTTTGATTTTTTTCATATTTATTTTCATATTCTGCCACCAAAAATTTAAAAATTAATGAAATAAATCCTTGCGCCAAAGGGATCAGTCATGGGTTACATATATGAAGAAAAAATTACCTAACCAAAATTTTCAATGAAAGGAACAAATATAAAATATAAAAAAATATCACAATATCACGAGTCCAAGAATGACCTAAATGAAAGTTGTTCAATTTATCGGGGGAAGCGATTGCTGACCTTCAATTTGGCCTTAACCGTGACTTTGAAGGCCAATTTAATAATTTTAAATGGGACCCTCTATTTTTTGCACTTGGGAATGGATTCGGCAGAAAATTTTACATCCGGATGTGATCCCCACTTTGACCTTGCAGTCAAGATCAAGGTCACAGCGAGTTCAAATGATTCTGAAGCAACTTTGGAAAAAGTCGTTTGTCCTCGGAGTCGATTGGATTTTTATTAAATTACCCAGTCATGATTTTTAATTTGATCTTGACCTATACCTTCAAGGTCATTTGAAGATCGACTACAGAAATTGACCTTGATGACCTCTACAAATGTTGTAGTTTGTCTTTAATTAAGATGACTATCGCGCACATTTAACGTTTCGAAAATCGGTCTATTTTCGTCCAGTAGATAATAACGTTTTGTCTTTAATTTGTTTTTGACAGTTTATATTTGTTTGTTTTTTCTTTGTTTCCCTAGCTAGAGATATCATATGATGTTTATTTTATTTTTATTTTGTGACAAATTTTTGAACCATGTCATTTTTCGTTCAAATCCCCATAAATTATTTTATAAATTTTAAATTTCATAGTGTTATAAGTTAAATAATGTAATTAAACGTGATTTGACAGTTAGTAATATAAGATTTTTCTTCTATATTAAATCCAGTTTTATTCATACTGCAAAATATTCATATTTAAACATATTTTGTAGAGTTGACTCAAAACATTAAATTTGTTTCTCCTGAAATCTTTAATTTTGCGCTGCTTATTTTTATAAATCATAAATAAGACGATAACATATTTTATAAGTTTATAATTTTGATCTTTTTTTCCGTAGATGCAATAATAAATAAAGCAATAAATCTACCAAATTTAAACATAATCCTTTAACTGAAATATACTTTTTTTATCTGACTGACATTATAGAACTCTATTAAAATTGAGTTTTTGAGTAAATGCCATAGGGATTTATATCATTATGTTTAAGAGCCCAATCACAGTTATAGTCCTTCCAAAGTCAGTTGAATATGCAAAAAAACGTCTGGTTATAAAATGAGTTAGGGACGCCTATGAGTTTCATAGGCGTCCCTAAAAAAATGCTTCTGCTAAAGGTAAAAAATTATAATAATTTGTATATAATGTGTAGAAAATTTCTATTATATGTTCATTTGGCCAACATATTTTAATTATGTATGCCCTCAAACAATTTTATTATATTGGTGGTAAATTTTGTTTTGTTCCGTTTCAAGAGGTCTCCAAAATGCCACGTTGTGATAATATTAGTAAACAAAATATCCCTCTTATTTCTCCCTTTCGCAATAGTAATATGAATGATTGATAGAAGATGCCTATAATAAATTAAAATTGCCTGATTCATACCAAATTCCGCACTGCTGTACTGCACTGCTAGGCAATTTATGAACCACTTGTCGCCTGATGTGATTTATTGCCCAGAAGCCCAATACAACTGTGCTCGTTTTCCTTTGGCCGCGCTCGCATTCTTTAACTGGTCGTATACATTTCTACTACCTGCACGTTTAGTTCGACCAGACCTATATAATGGGTATGGCTAAATAAATATGGGAACAATTTTTTCAAATATTTCAATGCCGAGTTGCTGCGACCGAGCCTGGTACATACCTTGAAATTATTGGTTCTTTAATTGACTTTGGAAAAACTATACATATCTGCATTTATTTCAGGATCACAGTTATGTGCATTTATTTCTGGATCACCCTATATACATAAAAAAAAACGGTGAGGTACTTTTTCAAACGTTCTCTTTCTAGTCTTTTCATTACAAATTTTTAGGACAGAGTAATTACTATATTATTATTCTTTTTTTTTTTGTTTATATTGATAATCAGTTTTGACAACTCATGGCAGTTTGACCAAATTCGTCTTGTCTCACTTTCAAATGCCCATTTATTTAAATACGTTGTATAAAACTTTCATTAATCAACTACCTATATTTAACAGATCTAAGTAAAATTTTTGCGCACAAGTATTTAGTATTTGGTAGTATTTAGTACAGAAGTAATTTCTGTACTGCGGATTCTGTTCTGAATCTACGTATCTTGCGCACAAGATGAGTTAGGTCAAACTGTTTAGAGAAAATTCATTAATATTGTTGGAAACTTTAGAGTTTCCTACCTACCTATCCAACTTAATTTCAATTACTGGCTCAAATTTCGAGGACTACCTGTTCAGCACATATTAAAAACCAAAGGCAGGAGCCAATATCGTATCTATTTATTGCCTTTTGAATGATGAGAACCGGCTAAGTGCTGCGAACTTTCAGGAACACAAATAAGCAAGATTTGAGGAGGCTCTCTGAAAGATAGCGTCTGGATGAGTCGACCGTAGCCTATTTAGGAGCTTAGGCTGATGAATCTTTTCGGTAGATATCCGGACAATCCCCTTTTTATTCGAAAACTAAACTAATAAAAGCAACAACTTTCTTTCGCTCCAGTAACTCTTTTGTCCGGTCTCACATTTCCACCACCCCACCAGATAATATTTTAAGCGACAAGATTGAAGGGATTTGTTATGCATGGCTGTATGTACACGAAAATGGGTGCGCTTTGATCTGATTCTTTTTCATTTTATATGTTACACTCCACGTATTAAAGAGAGAAAAACGTAAAAAAATCAATAGATTAGCGATTTTCGGAGCAATGTAATATTAGGATTCGTATCCTAATGTTAAAATGCTTTTAAATTTTGTAGGGGTATTATCTCTTACAAAATTTAAAGCTCCTACGCCACTGATTTTTTCGAACATGGTTACATTAATTATGTTTAAAATTTATTTCACTCTAACAAAAATATTCCAGAATTTGTTTTCGTGAAATGATTTATAGATTTGAAATTATATTCAATTCATTCAACTTTATCGACTTATTTTAAATTTTAAAAATTAGTAGAGATCGGAAATATTAGGGTTCTCTTTTATGTAATTTTATTCAAACAAAAAGTGACACAACCGCCTTCTTATCACTGCACTCTTTACATTATAAGAATATATATGCAAGTACATATTTGCATAAATAGTAAGAAACAAAAAGAAGCAGTGTCTATTTTTTACACTAAACGCTTCACATGGAACTTATTATAAAATACATAGGTATAACATGTAATAATAAGTACAAGCAAAAGTTAATAAAATAATAATTTTTTAGTCATAAGGAAAGCGATTGTAGAAAATAACACAGCCAAAAGTAGTCTGTACTTTTTATGCGACATATGTTATCCGTAGTATTTTTGACTCTTGATCACGAATCCAGTGTCAGAATTGAGCTATCAGTATCACAGGAATTTCCTAACCTCAAAACACAGGTAAAAAATAGCAAAAATTCACGAAAAGTGCTAGGAAAAATACAAAAAAAAATGTTTTCTATATTCGGATGTTCATTTATATGATTAAAACCCCGCCGAATCTGAATCCGTGGTCAGAATTGATGGCTCATTTTCTAACCTAAAAAAAATGGGTCAATTAGTCAATTAATGTCAGACATCACGAATTTTCAAAAAATAACAGATTCGCGCCCAAATTTGGTATACGGGGGTATTCGGGGTCGCTGATCACGGATTCGAGGTCAATTGTGCAAAATTGAAAATGGTGGATCTAACATGGTAGATCAAATTTTCAAAAAATAACACATTCGTGTCAAATTTGGTATACGGAGGTTTTCGGGGTTACTGATGACGTATCCGGGATCAGATTTACAAAATTCGTTTTTAAAAATTTAATCAATTACCTATGTAAGTACCTACTTTATTACCTCAGATTAGCCAGAAAACCCGTTAATAGATCTTTTACAGAAAATAGAACAAGATGTAGCCGTAAAAAAGAAGGTTAAAACATGATTGGGTGCTCAAGTTATAAAGTACCTACACAAAATTATTACAAACTGCGGCCCCGAAAACCCACGTATACCAAATTTGACGCGAATGAGTTATTTTTTTAAAATTTGGTCGGCCATCTTGGATCCGCCATCTTGAATTTTGCGAAATTTGTCTCGGATCTGTGATCAGTGACCCCGAAAACCCCCGTATACCAAATTTGGCGCGAACGTTATTCTTTGAAAATTTGTTCGGTCATCTTGGATCAACCATCTTGAATTTTGCAAAATGACCTCGGATCCGTGTTCAGCGACCCCGCAATCCCACGTATACCAAATTTGACGCGAATGTGTTATTTTTTGAAAATTTGTTCGGCCATCTTGGATCCGCCATCTTCAATTCTGCAAAATTTACCTCGGATCCGTAATCAGCGACCACGGAAACCCCCGTACACCAAATTTGCCGCGAATCTGTAATTTTTTGAAAATTCGTGATATCTGACCTTAATTGACCCGTGGTTAATTGAAAGCCTTTTTTCTCGAAAATCGTCCACATTAGGAAGTTCTAACAAGAGTACCTACATTATTTTTAGAAAATAAAATTGTACATGAGAAATTGGAGCCCTAATGGTAAAAATCTAACCTTAAAAAAATTAGAACTTAAAATGTAATAGGAATGTAGCATAACTAGAGCCCTTTATGATATATCCAAAAAATAATTATTTGGCATCCTTAAGAACCCCGGAATACCAAATTTCATAAAAATATTTTGCACCGTCTGAAAATTTTCGTAAAAATTCAATTTAAAAAATTTTACTTTGTTGCTCTGTATCTCGAAAACAAGAGGAGATAGACATATAGTTCATAAGACAAAAAATTCTTATTTTTTGTCGTACTATCAGCACTTGTATTATATTTATGAATTAATCTATCAATTTTGATATTCCAATAGCAATATTCATTCATTTCATCATTATTTTTAAACAATGTTATAGAAATGACGTAATAATTTTGGTAATTATAGTATAGTATAGTATTATACATATACAGTAATTCTCAACATTATAAAAAGAAATGTGACTTGTATATTTAGATTTTCATATACATACAGGGTATTCCAGGAACTGCAGGGGACATTCCTCATGTAAAAATAAACAAAAAACCTTGGTTTATGTAAATACTTCGAAATAGTTGGTAGTTTTTGAAAAAAATAGNTGTCTAATCTATCAATTTTGATATTCCAATAACAATATTCATTCCTTTCATCATTATTTTTAAACAATGTTATAGAAATGACGTAATAATTTTGGTAATTATAGTATAGTATAGTATTATACATATACAGTAATTCTCAACATTATAAAAAGAAATTTGACTTGTAAGTTTAGATTTTTATATACATACAGGGTATTCCAGGAAGTACAGGGGACATTCCTCAGGTAAAAATAAACAAAAAAACCTTGGTTTATATAAATACTTCGAAATAGTTCGTAGTTTTTGAAAAAAAAATAGGAAATAAATAAATATATTTTTTAAATATTTCAAAACGTGGTTTGTGATAGCTTCAAAAAATTCTATAGAGTAATAATTCTACATTTCCGTTTCCAGTGCCGTAGTGTAAGGGGAAGGGTCCAGCTTTCTAAGTCTGGGTCTTATAATTTTGGGTACTTACTTCCATTTACTTTACAATATGATTTACAATGTTTTAGAATACTTTTAATTAATAAATTAACACATAAAAATCCAAATCTGATATACAAAAATAATAAGTAAAACATTAATAACATAACAAAATAAATGTATGTAGTTGAACATTGTTATTATAGCACGCATAAGTTGAATAACATTTCAGAAGTAATCCATTCCTTTTTCTTAAAGAAACTATATTTTTTGTTATTCAAAAGTTACTATTTCTAATTTCATTTGCGTTAAAGACCAAAAAGTTTAATATTATTTTTCTTATTTATTTGTGCTATTATAATGATAAATGATTTTTTTATGTGTAATTTGTTTTTATATGTTATTATTTTTGTATAAAACTAATTCAGATTTAACTTTCGTATGCATTAACCTATTAGGTAATTGAAATTCCGTTGAAAAACAGATGTTCTAAAAAGGTGGAAAGTTTAATAATTATTATACAATTTATGAAAATACGAGAAAGGAACATTTTTTTGCATATATATTGCTTTATCTAAATTTTTGGCAAATATAAAACAAAGGGAAATGTATTTCTTTATAAAATTTTCAACTAGTTCGTATTTTTTTGAAAATTTTTTTGTTAGAAAATAATAATAATAATGATCGGGACTAAAGTAATTTAAAAACATCCTGTTTTAAAAATGTATCGTAAATTCATAATAAGATTTTATAATGAAACAGCAAAATACAAAAAGAATTGTATGACCTCTTAAAAGTTCTAATCTGAATCAATTGATTTTCATTAATAACCATTTGCTAATCACTTTCTATAATAATTATAAGAATCATATTTTTAAATGTACCTACTCGTAGTAATAACTACTATAAATTGAGCCTTTATACTTGCTACCCTTTTGGAATTCTTAATAATATAACACTTTTCGATAATCTTTATTTTATTTTAATTGATTGTCCTACATAAAGTCCAGAAAATAATAACAATTTAAAGCGTTTTAAGAACTACGAAAATTTATAATTATTTCTTATATAAATAAAAAAATCCCTCTCTTCGAGAGGCAACAGTGGGACACACCGTATTAATCTGGTTTTGAATACATAAATCGCTTATCTGTAGTTGTCACTGATCTCAATTATACAATTTAATTGGAAAAATAGTGCAACTAATTGCTGCATTACTGCAAATTATCCATAATTTTTAAAGCATCTTTTTAACATTGAAAATCATATAAGATATTTTTTTAAGCGTTGTTTCCTACGAAAATGTCGCCTATGTAAAAGAAAGTTACAGATGCTTTACGATATGTCTTTATTTACAATTTCATCCTTTTCTATTTGTTTAAGGTATCCTGGATCCGCAAGAAGGACTCTCCGCCAACAATCCTCACAGTTGGCGTGGGGACCTACATAGCCGACGACCGTTTCCTGGTGGAACACGCTAGACACCTCCAGAACTGGGGACTAGTGATAAAACACGTTCGCCCTTCTGATGCCGGACTCTACGAATGTCAGGTGTCATCTCATCCCACCACCAGTATATTTATAGAACTGAGAGTGACAGGTAGGTTTGCCATGTATTATGTTTCAGCAAACAGGTTTTAAATAGCCGTTTTCTATAGATATAGCTTTCCTGTTAAAAGCGGATCGTTTAACATTTGTTTATTGAGGAAAATATTACATATAGAGACTGCCATAATAATAGTGCGCAGATATACAATAATTTAACAGCAACTTTCTCAGATATGTTTCACTTTAGTTTATATTTTTTCGGCGATGTTGGGTGTCGCATATATCACTTATGATTTAAATTATTAAAAGCCACGTGACCACTAATTTTGCTTGAAGTAGTAACTGTATTTCCTCAGCATTGGGAACTAAATTTTGATAAAATTAAAAATTATTAAGATAATAATATCAAGATTACTATAAAACACAACATTTTGTTTCACCGGCTGATTGGTGTAATTTTTCAGGATATTTTGTCAACCATCGCATTATCTTGTAATTGTTGTTTTGTTTATTGTAAACGAATCATTACTTCTGATAACTAAGATTTAGGAATGGTATCTATTATGCAATGATGGTTGCCTATGCTCACTATGGTCACTTGGTTTGTAGGTAATTATCTATAAAAGTTCCGTATATAAGTCGTTTCGTTTTAATAGAGCACCCTGTATTTTTAATCTGTATATGTTCCTGATTCCAACAACATACATGTGTTATGTGATTGTTTCGATAGTTTCCAAAACATAAAATTTATGAATTCATTTACACTTGATGTCTTAATCTAAACCTGCATCATTGTCACAGGATTATGTTTGAATTTAAATCAGACTGTATAGAAATATTGTTCTATACGCTGGGTATTACAACTAAGATAATTATTTTAGTTTTTGTTTATTATATTTTTTTCAACAAAATGAGCATAATTATATTCTATATGAGGAGAAATTTACTTAGCGCCATCAAATATAGGGCGATCTGAGAAAAAATTATAAAATTGTTGCAAAATATCTTAATTTAAGTGTTATCAGTTTGTAATAAATTGAAATGAATTGGGTCGTCAAGTCAAGTGGCCTAGAGCTTCCTACTCGACCATCATCAATTTTGCTGAAAATTGGGGTGGATACATATCTGGAAGCAAGTTCTATAAAGCTTTAGTTCCGTATATTAAATATTTGGGGCAGCATGTCCTTTTAACTTGAGGTCCGACGATTCTGGAAAATTTCGCATGCTCTCATAGCTCATCCAGATTAGGTATGGTGCTGAAATTCGACATACTAGATCAATTTTTTCAGGTAAGCAAGAAAAAATTAGTATGAATGTTCAAAAAACAATAGTTGATTCACAATTTTATCTCAAAGTGGCTCGCTCAAAAATCCAATTGCACTGTGTTTGTGCCATATTTTGGCAGCACGTAACTATTTCGTGGGTCTGTAGGATGAAAGCTTCAGGATGAGTGTATTGTCGTCCTACTGCTGTTGAAGAACTTCCTTCCAGATATGTATACACATCCACACTAATTTTCAGCAAAATTGGAGATAGTCGAGAGGAGATGATTTTCTAAATTACACCACTTGAACCAACTTGACTTCTATTTATTTATTTATTTGTTTATTTATTTATTTATTTAGAAATTACAATATCCAACGGGACAAAGTCCCAATTACAGGATAAGGTAAAACAGAAAACCTTAACTAAATTTAAAAAGAAAAAGACAAACTAACATTAAATATAAAAATATAAGTACCTACTACACAAAATAGATCAATCAAAATATAAAATATAAAATCCAAACAAAAGAACTTAGGTGATAATAAAAATATAAGTATTGCACAAAATATAGCAATCAAAATATAAAATTCACACAAAAGAACTTAAGTATAAACAATAACAGTCAAATAAAACAAATAAGCTAACTAACATATAAGATAAGGATTACATTTGCTAGACAAACAATTTTTTTATGTTACTCATAGAATGAAAAATTATATCAGGTCAATTTTCATACTTTTGATAATTGGAAATCATTTGATATAGGGGAGATGCTATTAGTAAATTGGTACGATGTGTGGGTAATTGTAAAGCAGAGGGAAATCGAGAATTAATTCTAGCAACATGATCCTTGAGACTAACGAGTCTGCATTCAAAGTGTTATTTACAATTTCGCCTACGACAGAGACTATTAAAATTAAAACAAGTAAGCAATAATTCTTGAGGAGGATAAAATCCATAACTAATAAATTGCATACTCTTTAAAAATCTCCGTTGTACTTTCTCTAATTGAATATTACAAATACTATAAATGGGACTCCAAACATCCGATGCATATCCAAGTTTACAACGTACAAATGCTGCATACAATATATTTACAAAGTTCTGAAAGTCCTTAGAATTACGCAAAATAAAGCCTAAATCCTTAGAAGAGATTTGGTTACTAAACTAATGTACTCGTCAAACGATAATCTAGTATCAGATGTAACACTAAGGTCAGAAAATTGTGTAACTCTATATAGGGTGTTCCTAAATATCATGTACATAAGGGAGGGAGTAATTCTTTGGCTTATTTCATGACTAAAAGTTCATATAAACATAGGTCCGCAAACGCTTAGTTACCGATCTACAGGGTGTTGAAATTTTAAGTTTTTTTAGTTTTTTCTCTATAGCTCCCACAGTTTTTGAGATATTTAGCTCAAATTTGGAATATAGGTTACGCTGTCATTGGACATGCCAAATGGTCGTGATGTTCTACAGAGTGATATTTTTTTAGGGGTTCATGCCCCTTTTTCTTCCTCTGAATTTTCGTGCGGTGCACCGCTGGTAGATTCTAAAATCAAAATTGGATTTTATGTTTTGTTGAGAAACTTTTTTGCCTCTTATGATTTTATATAATTCGTTAGAAGAAATTTAAATTCTTAAAATGGTCCAGTAAGCTCTGGCTTTATTTAGATAATCTCTTGTTTATATTAATTTTGATAGTTTATTCGCTGTAAAATTAAAGTTGGGATATCCATTTCAAAATTAATAAAATTTGGGATTGTTGTGAGATTATAATGAGTATTTAAAACACTTTTACACCTTACAGTTTATAACATAAACCTTTCATTTTTAAACATATGCAGACCCAAGTTACGATTTCAAATGCGAACTGTGAAAATCAATAGAAACAAGAAATTATCTAAATAAAGCCAAAGCTTACTGGACCATTTTAAGAATTTAAATTTCATCTAACGAATTACATAAAATCGTTTTTTATTTTTTTCTCGATAAGGGGCAACAAAGTTTCTCAACAAAACATAAAATTCAATTTTGATTTTAGAATCTACCAGCGGCGCACCGCACAAAAGTTCAGGGGAAGAAAAGGGGGCATGAACCACGAAAAAATATCACTCTGTAGAATATCATGACCATTTGGAATGCCCAATGATGTAAGCTCTACAGCGTAACTTATATTCCAAATTTGAACTAAATATCTCAAAAACTGTGGGAGCTATAGAGAAAAAATTTAAAAAATCTTAAAATTTCAACTCCCTGTAGATCGGTAACGAAGTGTTTGCGGACCTATGTTTATATGAACTTTTAGTCATGAAATAAGCCAAAGAATTACCCTCTCCCTTATGTATATGATATTTAGGAACAACCTGTATAAAAAGATTCATCAATTTTATAATCAAAATCTACATTAGTTTTGCGTCGACTGTAAGACAAAATTTTGCATTTGCTTACATCCAGAGGTAGATTACATGAACACCAACTGTGTAATCTGTCAAAATTATCTTGTAATATAGTACAATCAGTAGAAGATTTAACTTCCACGAACAACTCCAGGTCATCTGTATAGAGTAAATAGTTGACATCGGGACATTCAGTTAAGTAATTAATAAAAATAACAAACAACAGTGGCCCCAGGGTTTACCCTTGCGGAACTCCTGAAGATTGATGGAATTTACATGATTGAAATCTATCTAGAAATAACTACTGAAGCGAACATATTTGTATTGTTAAAATCAGAAACTTACAGGTTTAAAAAAATATTCGTATGTTGAGAATATTCTATTATAGTCTGTTTGGAAATGAAAGAGAGTAATAAAACCCCGAGATAAGAACCGGCCATGGGCGTGGTAATATTTCGTTTCAGGTAATTATCGGGTAACACTAATGCTAACAGGTAATGGGTGTACATTAGTATATTTTACTGGATACATCATAGGGCAGGAGCCAGTGTATTGTGACAGATCAATCCAGTCTTAGAGCTGAATATACGAAGACGTGCTAGTGCAGTAGAGTAAAATTCGACTTGTGTTTAGTGACTATTGTGCCAGTGGATATAATATTGTTTGGGTAAAATGTCGAGCTTATCAGATTACGTACCTGCTAAACGCGTGAAAAGATGTGCGCTGTCTCAGAATGAGAAGATTATTATATTAAATGTATTTAATGCATTGAAACACCAAAATCCTACCAACAGTGTTGACGACATCGTGGAAAAGTGTTCCAAAATGACAGGGATTGGAAAATCGACTATCTACAGACTTTTAAAGGAAACAAAAAATGAACAAGATACTGTAAATCCCCCAAAATCATCTACAGGGAGGTCAAAAGTCGTTATAGATGATTTCTTCAAAAATGTCATTCGCAGAAAAGTACACTCATTTTATTTTAAAAAAGAAATACCAACGCTAAACAAAATTTTAAGTGAACTTTCAGAGGACAACGATTTGCCAAAAATCAGTAGAAGCAAATTATGGGCCGTCTTACGAGAGTTGAATTTTTGCTGGGAAAAGCAGAACAGGAAGTCAGTTCTTATCGATAAAGATGAAATTATTTGTTGGCGAAGATCCTACTTAAGATCAATTAGAAAATTCCGTGACGAAGGGAGGAATATTTATTATCTAGACGAAACTTGGGTCAACGAGGGATATACTGTAACAAAAGTATGGCAAGATAAAAATGTAAAAAGTTTTCGACAAGCATTTTTGGATGGACTTTCAACAGGGTTCAAGGCACCTTCAGGTAAAGGGCGAAGATTAATAGTGACACATATAGGTAGTGCCAGTGGTTTTGTAGATGGCGGTTTACTTTTATTTGAATCTAAAAATACAGGTGACTATCACGAAGACATGAACGCAGATGTTTTCGAAGAGTATTTTACACAGATGTTGGATCTTATTCCTCCGGGGTCTGTAATTGTCATGGATAATGCCAGTTACCATTCACGGCAGACCGAGCGGACGCCTACGACTGCTTGGAGGAAAGCCGATATAATTCAATGGTTATCCGGAAAAAACATTTCTTTTGAAACAAATATGGTGAAAAAGGAACTTTTGACACTTGTCAATCTTAATAAAGATCAGAAAAAATATGTTATCGATGAAATGGCAACAAATCGCCAAATAACGGTACTACGGTTACCACCTTATCACTGTGAACTTAACCCAATCGAATTAGTCTGGGCGCAGGTAAAAGGAGATGTAGCGCGAAATAATACGACGTTTAAATTAAGTGACGTGAAAATTTTGTTAAAAAATTCCTTGGAACGAGTAACTGCAGATAACTGGCAAAGATGTATACATCATGTACAAAAAGAAGAGGAGAAAATGTGGGAACT
This sequence comes from Anoplophora glabripennis, assembly GCF_000390285.2. NCBI lineage: Eukaryota > Metazoa > Arthropoda > Insecta > Coleoptera > Cerambycidae > Anoplophora > Anoplophora glabripennis. The sequence continues at coordinate 246,446 of NW_019416398.1, read as the reverse complement.
CGATAATTTAATTGACGTTACTGTGGAACCTATCGTTATCAATCTAGGAGACGAAGATAATTCATCAGAATATTCAGAGGATGAATTTTAATATACCTACTTTTTTATTTTCTTTATTGTACATTTATACAACACTACATTTACTCACCATAATTTGAATTTTCAAAATACATATATTTTTGTGTGGAATAAAAGTCTATTCATTAAATTTAAATAAATATTTTGATAATAATATTGAATAATTTTATTTGAATTACTAAAAACCCTCTTAACCCGGTTATGATGCTTAAAGTAGCCTCATGTTTTGAAATGCTGTTTTTATATTGTTTACTTATAAGAGAAATGGACCGAGAAATTGAAGCGGCATAGACAAAGACGGATTGTCGGGGATTAAATTTTAGCTACCTGCTACAATATAGTACAATCCGGTCACACAAAGTTTTTTTTAAAGTACACCGATAATACATAATATAAAAATATTGAATATAAGCACCACATTTATTTACGATTTGCATACATAATAAGCTTTTATTACTCTCTACAGACTATACGAGATATAAGTAAAAGTCACACTTACGATGTTCAGTTGTTCTATAACTTTGACAGTAAACTGTTCCAAGGTCAGAAAACTTAGCTCAGTGATCCTTTCCATATATTCCATAAATTCGCCACAACAAATGATGACCAATACGTATTCTAATTCAGACTTTTTGCACAAAATTGAAAGTAATGCCTGACAACGTTCTAATAAAAAACATTCGACCACGAGGTTAGCTAAAATACACTTGACAAGTGGCGACGCATCCCAAAGCAGGCATATTTATCGAGTTACGGGTCACAGGTGGGCACTATGAGCATCGAAGTTAAGACACTCTGGAGCGGCCCCCGCTTCCTAGGCATTTTTGTTATGGAAATTTCCAGACCGCGTGTGCAGTTTCGCAAAGGAACGACGGTTTACCCAATTCTTATAGAAGCTGCGAGATACGTTTCGCATAGCTCTGACTCATTTTTTATTCATGTTTTGTTCCTACCTAAGTATAAATCAATTTGTGAAATTGGGGTTTTATGACAGGGGACATATTTTTTCTGGGTTTACTATGAGGAAATGAAATGCGTGCCGAACATCGATTCCGGTATCTGCAGTTATGTGGGGATATGTAAAGGAGGAACGGCGGTATCATGAAGCGATTATGTAGCCTTTCAAGAAATGCGGGATTCGTGTGGTGGTGATATATATCTTGCGTCTCTCACGGTTTTGTTGAACACGTCAGCTGTCGTTCTGATTTTTAAACCGTATATATTTTATAAACTAAAATTTATAGGAGCTATTGGAAAAAGTATATTATATCTACTAATAAAAAATTAAGAATAACGTTTCTTTATAAAATGTTTTCTAAGTCTACGATTCCTCGAAAAGTGTGAAAACTAGTTTTTAATCAGTTACGGAGGAAAACAAAAAAGTAGTCTGTTCCATAGATGCCAATGATGACGATCATATTGCCTTAAGTAACCGAATTAACAATGGGAAAAGCTTCATTAATCTCCAGTTTATTTTGCCAAAAATCACCGCTAAATCCTAAAAAGCAGGGAAACTTGGTGAAATTTAACCTACAAAGCATATGTCATATACTATATATTTAAATGTTATTGCTAGAGTAGGTCTAGCACATTTATCTACTGACACAAAGTGACCCACTAATCAGGTGCTATGAAGCATGACTACTAGATATTAGGTTGGATTCAATGCCATGCGTTCCATATAGACCATGTGGCCCAGTAAATGAAAAAAAATTGTAAAAAAATTCGTTTCAGATTGAAACTTAGTTTAATCGTTAGTTTAGGCAAAAAGAAATAATATTTCCCAAAAAGTATCGGTTTAAAACAACAAGATCATTGTTTAAACAATGATTATAATGTAAAAATTACCAAAAATAGAGTTTTTTAGCTGTATTAAAAAGCGCTCTCCAACAGGAGTTGTTGGTTTTGTTTATACTTATAGGCTTTCAGAAAACGCTGCTAAATTAAAATCCATTAACAATTCGTTTAAATAAATTAAACAAGATATGAATTAAAAAGAAACGCTATCTCGACTAAAAATGGTCCTAGTATATATATTTTTTTAAGTCGTGAAAAATTACCAGGATTACGAATGTCAAAGAGGTTTTAAAAAATATTCATTCTTCGCAAAGTTATTAACGAAAAACCTTATAAACAAATTACACTATTTGTTTATACGCTGTTTTGGGGAGGTTAGTCTATGAAATTAGAATTTCCAATTGCATATCTTGAAAATATAAGTCAAGACGAAACAAATGAGCCCTCATAAGGCCCTTTATTATAACGCTAAAACTGCGTTTTTGCAATTGAGAAAATGCTATTTCTATTAAATAAATGCAAGAACTCGTAAACAAATAAATATTTTTTTACCAAATTTTCAGGGTTTCTTAAGGGTAACAAAATACAACTTTTACTACAGTTTAGAAACAATGTATGCTCTTTTCATCTATTTATAATAAATTCAAATTTCGCAGGTTTTTTTTGCAATTATTTAAACAAATTGTTATTGGATTTTAGCAGGTCTCAAATGAAGCGTTTTTTGAAAACCTATAAGTATAAATAAAAAGCAAAAATATAGAACTAACGTAGAATGAAATGTCCCTAATATTGCCAATAAACCGCGAAACAGCGCCACGTAACATTTTGGAAGCTTACTACTACTTAGCTCCTAATGAGTAGGCAACACTTTATACTTTGTGAACTGATTACAGCGCCATCTATCGTATGCAAACGACTTCTCACTTATATCCTCTATATATTATTTTAAAAATTTTAAAAGTAAACCCTTATACAAATAGGAATAGTCAAGTGTCAATACTTTTGAGAACAGATTATTTAGTTAAACAGAAAATGTAGCGAAAAACTAATATTCAGTACTTTTCTAATTCACTTCTGCTTTGATAACGAAACTAGAGGTTTCAGAAACGTCATAGTGTTATTGTGATGTGTATTTGTTTTTCCAGTGCGTAACCAGACTTATACATGTAGATGTATGTCTCTGGCATCTCACTATTAGGCAAAAGTTTTCAGTATTGACACTTGACTGTCCCTATCGGTACAAGGGTTTATTTTTCCAGTTTTTTTTTCTTCAAACTATGGCAAAATATCCAAATTATAACATTTATAATGCCACAAATAAATACAGACAATTTCTTATTTATTATTTTATTATATTATAGTATTTTTCAAATTTTGACATTTGCCAAGATATACTTAGTAAATGGTTTCGATAAGGAAATAAAACATTTTTTAATAATTTTAAGTTTATTTTGTATCTACAAGAAATCCTAATTGATTTATACAGAATGTTGTTATGCATGTACTATTAAAACAATTTCTTGTTATGTATTTAATTGTAGGTAAAAACGACAACGATTTAATTCATTTGCTTCATAAACTTGATAAGTTGGTAAGTAAGCTGTAAAAATATAAAAATTATGCATGAACTGTTATAATAATCTCACGGAGATAGGTATACACCTAACCGAATATTTGTACAATATTGGGTTAAATTCAATAGTTCATATAGTTTGGAACTTTCAAACCTTAATATTAACAGTATATTTTCTATGTCTCAAACTGAATAAAGAAACCAATTCACCACCATTAAAAATTTTGTAAGCATCTAAGTATCAAAGGTTTTATAAAATATTAGTTGGAGTTTATCATCATACACATAATTATTTTTATCTATATTTAACTTAAATAATATGTAATTTCAAACATGCACATTTTATGTGGACTGTTTCTAATCGATTAATACAGGTAACATGAGTATGAGTGTTCCACATAATGTTGGTAAAGATATAGGTTTGGTTTTTAATAAAATATAACTTAAAACTTACACATCGTATTCCCAGTATAATATAATAACAAATAGAAAACTCTTAAGCACTAAATAATTATAAACACAATTCTTGCAATACTATAATTTACAATTTTCAGAGGATAACCTAAGACACCAAAGATAACGAAAGCCAAACTTCAAATACGTGCAAAGTACAAACTGCATTACCAACCAACCCAAAATGACAGGGTTAGCATTCTCTGCGCCATCTTTTATTTTGGAAGCTAACTAACATGTGACGCCGCCATGACAGTTTCATTATTCATATGTTAGATTTAATTCTACGTTAGTACTATATTTTCTATGAATACATCTAAAATACTCCATTTTTGGTAATTTTTACATAATCATTGTTTAAACAATGATCTTGTAAAACCGATACGTTTTGGAAAATATTATTTCTTTTTGCCTAAACTAACGATTAAACCAAGTTTCAATCTGAAACGAATTACCTTTTGATTTACAGGTATTACAAATTTCATTTACTGGGCTAGTGAGTAAGATTAGTTAAAAAGAGGCAAAAACTTCGTATTCAATAGGTTTCTTCTATTATTCGTGAAGACTCAGATTACCACTGCAATTTTTCAACTTTGGGTAAATATCAGAAAACCGTCTCTTTCTGAACATAATATTTATGTTCTAATTCACTGGATTTTAGTCACAAACGCAAACTATAAATTCACAGCTGAGTAAAATACGGGCATATTAATCTAGATTTCTAAACCATAGATACTTTTGATCTTCGCAGCCCATGTAGTAGACAGATCCTAGACATACACATACAAAATCAGTCCTGTAACCCTGGAGTTCTTGATGGCTATCAGAAACCCTCTACTTCCAGAAGTCTCAAAATCTATGACAACTGTGCATTTAGCGAATTTCTCTTTAGATTTATCGTGGTGTACCTGAAACCTCTGAAGGCAGCTCTGAATGAGTTGAGAACATCTATTCAATTATAAAACAGTACTCATAGGCAGCAGTAAATCAATGCAATGGTTGCTATTTATACTTTTCCCTTTTGTAGCGATACTGTATTTTCTATTCTTCTTCTCTCTTTTTTCGCTCTAACACAGTCTTTAGCTGTTTTTATATTTTTGGTAATTAAAAGAAAAAGACTAATAACGTTGGAACAGTTTCATGCCAAATGAATTTAACCAAAAACCGTTCATTTTATAAAAAATTGAAAGAGAGTTGTTTTGTTTAGAATTGATTAAAAAAATTAGAAATGATGTTATTTTCCAGAAAAATACACGTGCGTACGAATTATTTTTTTAAAGGGGGCAGTAACCCACCTCAGGCACGTCACTGGTGTGTGAAATGGATAACAGATATATTTGTTTAATTCACCATAGTAATGTGTTATTAATACTAAATTTCAGTTCAATATATGTTGGTATTTTAGAGATATTAAGAAAAATTCTTAAAGAAAGTTTATTTTCAACACCCTATATCTCACAAACGAAGCGTTCTAAGACCTACGTTTATAGGAACCTTTCTTATTAAAAAATGAATCTCTATCAACTGTTAAAATCCTACCACAAAGAACTGACTCACCCTGTATTATATTGTTCGCTTGCTTTAATCTGCATGTTGGCTTCTTTCCCTAATGGAAAAGTGGCAAATCCAGGAGCATCTCCAGAATAGGTAATAGTGTGAGGCTCACTATCCAATTATCACAAGACACGCTTGTTTCAGATAATTTGATAGATTCGTTTTGATTGCCGTTTGAAAACTTTTAGACCATCAAACTATCGAGTGTAATTATAAGTGTGATCACATCACATATAACCAGTGTAGTTTCTTTTGCAAAAGGTGCGATAACAGTTTCAGGGTAGTTTACAGACATCTGTTTCCTCCGACACCACCCTATTCAAATAGTATATTGAATTTATCCTTCAGAAATTTCTCTAACATTTGGTAAAAATCGTCAAATTGCCTGATTCTTGACCTCTCATGAAAAAGGTGTAGTCAGCAGGTCATTCTGTGACCAAAGCAAGGGCAAATGTTTCCATCTTCTGCACCACCTCTGGCTGATTTTTGTTTAAATTTCGTACTACTGTATCAAGTTTGAAGTGTAATTAATCAAAAACTGCTTTTACGACCTAAACTTTTGACGAATGGTCTCTAGTTTTAGGCAATAAATATCGTTCTTTTTTAAAATTGTCTTGATAATAAGTCGAACGTCGCGTCGGTTCACATCAATAAATTATGTATTCAAAATTCAATTCCAGTTGAGCTTAAAGTTATATTAATCTTCTACATTATTTTGCACGACACTGGATTAGGCCAATCGAAAATTGGACCACTGCTGTATTCCACTTAAGTCTTATTGCCATTTAATGCCACTTCAAGTTTTATATTAGATATTTTATAGTATTCAGTTCAAGATTTCATCGATCTAATTGGTGAGATCAGTTCATTAAATTCAGCTAATCAATATGTTTTTCTTAAGACTGCGCATGTAAATACTATTCTTCAATTTCAATATTAGAAACCTTACATAACCCAGAATTTTAGCTACAAAACAAAAATTACAAGATATTTGTATAAAGTTCTCATACTTTTCACTTAAATTTTCGAATTCAATAGCCTATTTTCTACAATTATTGAATCGATGTTCATACGTTTTTTTTTTTATTTATTTTGAGTACTATAGCGTGCAACTTTATATATACGTACGAACTATCCGGCACATTTTGTTTATTTATCAATAATTAAAATCGTTTATCCCCCCTTGAAGGAAACTTTATTTAACCACCAAAAGAATTTCTTGAGAAAGGTAATTACGATAACAATCTTATTAGCATTTTATTTCTGCAAGTATCCTTCCATGTTTATTTACTCTTAATACTCGCAGTTCCGAGTTTCGGGGATAAACTCTCAGCGGAAATTATGAATCAACATTTTCGCGTACTTTTCTTCCGTTACTTTGTTTATTGTAAATACATGGCTTGATGTATACTGGAATACGTGAACATTATTCTTTGATATTGTATAAACAATCATATTAGCATTCAACGTTGTAGGTTTTTTTATATTTAAGAGTAGTTCAGGAATTCTTAAAGGATCAATAAACTATTTAAAAAATGTCATCTTTTACAAATTTCCTGATTTCCAGTGTTGAGAAAAATTTCAAATTATAGAAAATAAAAATAATATGTTTTCTAAAACTACGTATTTCTAAGAAATCTACTCGCTACTTAATAAAAGATATTAATCAATTAATTAAGAACAATAATTAAAATATAGGTCTTTCATAATAGTTACATAAATTTAAACAGACACAGGGGCATTGAATTTAGGAGGACTTAAATTTCTCCTTTTAATGATTCAACAACTATTGATTATTCATTTGACTGTTTGGCAATTTTTACTCATTTTCAGGGTGAATATATTTGTGTATTTATTATAAAAATATATGGATATTGGTTAAACAATAATTCTCATTTATCTAGTCATATTGTCAACACCTCCAAAAGAGAGTAGAGATAATAATACATTATTTATTGTGGCCATTTCTACGTGTTGGTCTTACATATCTTTTACATATCAGGATTTTAGATATGAAAGAATATTGTTTACATTTGACATTTTTGAATTTATTTGAATTAGTTTAAAATAAACAGTATATAATATTGTCATGGTTTTTGAACTCTTACTCATAGGCAACTTAAAAAAAAGATTAGGAAATGCAAAATTTTTGAATTCCTTTTCTGTGTTAGCAGTTGCGGAATAAGAAACATGAGAAAGAACACGAGTTATTTCGGTAATGTTTTGTCTATATTAATCAAGTCTTTACTAGATGCCAACACTTACTGTTTTTAAAATATCTATTTAATCCAAAACTGTCTTTTATATTAAGAGTATTGGTAACTACGTATTGATTCTTTTGAAATTTATTAACTTGTCTAATTATCAATAAATTTTATTTTAGTTCTGAACTCTGATGTTAGTACTAATGTAGCCCAAACGTTAACGAAATAACTGTTTTTTTATATCTCTCGTTCCATCAATCTAAAATTATTCAAGGTAAATTAGCTTCCTCTGATACTAAAACATCTTCAAAATCCTTCCTAATTGTAACATCTCTGAGTAGATTTTGTAGCACTGTACCAAGCTTGAAAATTCTACCTTAAACTGTTCTGAGTAATTAATTAACAAACAGTAATTCACAGCACTTTTTGAATAATTTAAGAGCCTCATCAGAGCCCAGTTTTTTTATTTTAACTGAAACAGTTTACTTTATACCGTCTGTTACAACATCGATGTTAGACTCGGTGTTTAATATTTACATGTTTTATTATTATAAAACTATAACAAACATTAATTCACAGCACTTTTTGAATAATTTAAGAGCCCCATTAGAGCCCAGTTTTTTTATTTTAACTGAAACAGTTTACTTTATACCGTCTGTTACAACATCGATGTTAGACTCGGTGTTTAATATTTACATGTTTTATTATTATAAAACTATAACAAACATTAATTCACAGCACTTTTTGAATAATTTAAGAGCCCCATTAGAGCCCAGTTTTTTTATTTTAACTGAAACAGTTTACTTTATACCGTCTGTTACAACATCGATGTTAGACTCGGTGTTTAATATTTACATGTTTTATTATTATAAAACTATAACAAACATTAATTCACAGCACTTTTTGAATAATTTAAGAGCCCCATCAGAGCCCAGTTTTTTTATTTTAACTGAAACAGTTTACTTTATACCGTCTGTTACAACATCGATGTTAGACTCGGTGTTTAATATTTACATGTTTTATTATTATAAAACTATAACAAACATTAATTCACAGCACTTTTTGAATAATTTAAGAGCCCCATTAGAGCCCAGTTTTTTTATTTTAACTGAAATTTACTTTATACCGTCTGTTACAACATCGATGTTTAATATTTACATGTTTTATTATTATAAAGCTATTATGCCAAACTGAACGGAGACGGTGAATGTTATTTTACGAAAAAAAGTTAACTATAAACATGAATGCGATAAGGCTTAGTAAGAAAATGGAATGTGACAAATGTGCATTGCCATTAACACATTTTTTAATTATATCTACAAAATCGTTTTTAGATTACTGATTCCAATAATTTTATGGATGAATANACTTTAACAATAAGTTTGTGCAAGCCCTTGGCAAATAAAAATATAATATAATAATAATAATAATTCCTCATCTCAGCGCGTGGTACTAGAAAACTTAGTTGCTCTAGCAAATCTGGGCAATCGATTTTATTATGAATTAGATTATAAAGCAATTTTACCGACTGACAACGCCTGCGGGTTTCTAAAGCTTGGAAGTTAAACATATCTAATAATGTATTGTGACCGAAGCCCTGAGCCGGATATATACCAGTAGACTTAAAAGACAAGAATTTCAAAAAACGCCTTAGAACATTTTCAAGGGCATCAGAATGTAATAGGGATTCCAAATCAATGAGCAATACTCAAGCTTCGATCTAACATACGCATAATACAGAAGTTCCAAAGCTTTGATATTAGTAAACGAATGACAATTGCGGACTATAAACCCGGTCATTTTCCTGGCATGTGATTGTATTTGATAAATGTGATCAACAAAACTCAAACGGGAATCAAATAAAACTCCTAAATCTTTAATTGTTTCTACAGATTGCAAACTCTGATTATTAATTTTATATATGTATATATTTCTCAAAATTTATCTTTCTGGTAAATGTAACCACTTTACACTTAGCAACGTTAAGTTCTAACTTATTTTTCTTACACCACAGTTCAATATTGGCCAGATCATTCTGCAAGATTAAATTATCTGAGGTATCATCAATTTTCCTATATATTTTCAAATCATCAGCGAAAATTAGATTTTCACATTTCAAGACAGAACAAATACAAATATCATTGATAAAAATTAGGAAGAGCAATGGGCCTAAATTGGATCCTTGGGGGACTCCTGATGTTGCAGTAAGTCGCTGAGATTTGTATTCATTAAACGCAACAAAGTAGACTCTATCTTTAATATAAGACTAAAATAGGTCCAACAATGCAGGGCTAAAACCAATTCCTCTCTGCTTTTTCAACAGAATTCAATGTTCTATTCGATCAAAAGCTTTAGATATGTCCGTGTACACTACATCTACTTATCATCACTCTTTGATTCAGGACTTCTCGACATATTTCAGTTTAAAACTATGTTTGAAAAAATAGGAGAGAAATTTATGTCTGACGAATCGCAGTGGCTATGGACGAGGCACGCGGAACAAACAAACGGCGTTGACATAAGTTTATTTGTCATCATTAATTTATTTCGTATAACAAACTATTTTAACAAAGAAATAATGTTACTGAGAACGAAAAATTTGAAGTTATCCGTTTATTTTATGATAATAATAAAAATCAATCGTAACTTTAACAACTCTTAACTTTAAGAGAATTTTAATACCTAATTAATAAAAACCAACTAAAACACAAATGGTCACAGGTGCTCAACGCGACCGCCATCATTATTGATGCACTTCGTATAATCCTCATTAATTTTCAGAACTGCATTTAGTATGAAATGGGAATTAAATTCACTTAAATAAATTAAATCCATTGATCAACTTTATGTCTTAGTTCATCTAAGTTTACACTAGTTGCCTTATAAACCTCGTTTTTTAAGTAACCTCATACAAAAATGTCCAAAGGTGTAAGGTCTGGGCTATTTGAAGGAAATTGAATATTTCCTCCATTACCAATTCACAAATAAAATCTATTATTTAAATAATTTCCTAACTCTCTTGAAGCATTTACTGTGTACTCTTGTGACCTTTCTACAATATTTAGTATATGAATTTACCATGGTAAACCTCGAATGAATATTTGCTTACGTTGAAAATATAGTAATATAATTAGTTCTAATTCTTCATTTGGAATAATTCTTCGTTTCTGTCTTCCAAGAGATTTTGTTTCTCTAAAGCGTTGCTCAATGTCGTAAAATGCAGCTTGAGATAGAATTGCAAACCCAGGATGCAAACAAGCATACTCGGCGCGCGCTGTATTAACATTATTCTTGTAAAATAAACAGATAACTTACAATTTTTCGTTCTCACTAAACATTATTTCTTTGTTAAAATAGTTTGTTATAGGAAATAAATTAATAATGATAAATACATTTCTGTCAAAGTCATTTATTTGTGCTGCGTGCTTCGTCCATAGCCACTGCGATCCGTCAGACATAAATTTCCCTCCTGTTCTTTTCAAAAATATATAGTTTTAAACTGAAATATGTCGAAAAGTCCTGAATCAAACAGTAACATATTATATATTTTTGAAAAATGAAAAGTTTAACGTAGCTAAGTATGTACTAATATATAGTGTGTTCCATTAAAAAAAAAATGTTTAATTTAGTGATTTCTATTATTCAATTGGTCGGTCGATAGCCGCACGGTTTAAGGCGTCAGTCCTTTAATCGTGTGCAAATTTCTGCCCGGGTTTGATTCCCGCGGCCGATAGACCGTAGATTAGCTATGCTTGTACGGAGGATTGGCACCCTCTATGCAGGTATGGTAGGGTGGAAGAATGTTGGCTTGGGTCAATGTGAGAGATTTTCACCGGTTGGCATTTGACCACCCCCCTAATTAATGAGGTTTTCCAGGTTTCCCTCATGCATGCACTGAATGGTGGTTAGGGCCTACCAACATAAGTCGTTCCTGGGCGCAAATGCGGCCTGCATAATAATAATAATATGCCGCCTCCTCTCCCGCACAAGTCTCAGACTTCTGGGCTAATTCTCGTAATTAGAATGAGGAGTAGAGATATTATTAATTGTTTTTTCTAATACTGTATTATAAAAATTTATAAAAAAGACTAAAACTTTTGTATTAAATATTTTTGTAATTTCAATAATAAACTCGCAATAAGTTGTCAGATTATAGTGATTAACCCTGTACATTCTACGTCAACTCATTTGGATTTGATTTGTAGTTTCGAAGTTGTTTTAAAAATATTGCAGTTAGCAGAATATATCATCCTATAATTTTTCCATCAAGCATCTGCAAAGCCATGTTCATAGGAAAGTTTTTGCACAAAATGACACGCTGTACTACAGCTGTTCTATATTTAAAATATGATTTAATACGATTGCTTTCGATTTGCATCAAATCCTTATCCCTCACCTCAACTAACCACTGCTGCATTGGTGGGTGGGTCATTAAACTTGACAACAACTGAGGAAAAGTAACCGAAGAACTTATGCTTCCCCTTACCGATCCCGAGTGACTTGCGATTCACACCAGAACTGAGAATTTGAGGTTACGTTTATAAATGTATTAAAATTACAAATTATGGATTTTAATTGAAGTAGAGTATTTACGATACTATCATGGGTAATAATAATTAAATAATATTTTAAATAAGTAATTTTTAATTAGTCTGCTGAGTGTTGCTTTCGCTGTACAGCAAGAATAAAACGCTCTCTCAACGGTAATAATAAAGTATTTTATTGAAAACTAAGTTGTATAGAAAAAGACGTGTTGACGGGGTGAGTGTTCGTTGGAGAGTCCCCTGTGTGTGGAGTGGGTCGTAGGTATATGAGTAAGCATCTGGTCGCCAGCGCCAGCCCGCCGTATACTCTTCCTGGAACGTTGGTGCGTCCGGCGGCGCTCTTGACGTAATGCTTAAAATGGGTCACTTGCGGCATGTGTACCCACACTGCTAACTACTAACTACTATAATATAGAAGTGTACATTAAATTAAAAACAAAAGTTGAGGTTAGAAAATTTAAATCAGTTATGCCATTGTCTTTAGTTCTGCCATATCATTTATCTAATATGAGTGGGTTTTCTCCTCAGTTGAGTGTTAAATCGAAAGCAATTAATATACAATGTGACCCATTTCAAGTGAAAACACCCTTTAAAAAATTCTAGCATTCTAGCATTTGAATTTATATTAAAGCCTTTATTTATTTTCGGTGTAAAATGTGACAAAAATTAAATATTAACAATACAATATGCTATAACAAACTATATTCGGGGGCTGCAAAATCCATTGGCATAGTTAGATTTTAGATAAAAAATTCGCTAGTCAATTATTTCCAACAACAAAAAAAAGTAGTAATAAAAAAGCGGGGTTTAAGACCTGAAAATAGATTCAAATATTATATTATAATGTAACAAAATCTTAGAAGCTCTATATTTAAAAAAAATATGAGCAATTAATTACAAAAGTGTTTTCATTTGAGATAGGTCATGCTGTATAATATACAGGTCAAATATATAAAAAAAATCTCTGAATTTTTATTTGTTACAGAGGCATCTGCCGAAATCATGGGCTCCCCGGACCTTCACGTGCGCGCCGGCTCCCTCCTGCGCCTGGTTTGCACCCTGCGGCACTCCACGGAGCCGCCCGAGTACGTGTTCTGGTACCACGAACAAAGAATGATAAATCACGACCCCGGAGTGTCGGTAACCGCGGATCGTGCCTCCAGCGTCCTGCAGCTTGAGGAGGCGGACACGAGCCACAACGGCAACTACACTTGTTACCCGTCGAACGCCATCCCGGCTTACATCAACGTTCATGTGCTCAATGCCACCGAAGGTAATTTAAGACAGAACTAAGTTAGATAAGATTAGTAAGTAGGTGGCAGGTTTCTCCAGGGACCGGAGGCTATTGGGGTCCTTAAAGAACCTGTTTTGTTTCATTATTTTCAAGATAACTCCGTCACTCTAGGATATTTCTTTGAAATTTGGTAAAGTACATTCAAAGATTTAAGAGAATAACTACCTGCAACTCCATCTGCTCATAATACAAGCAGGTGTCTAAAGTGGCATACACTGAATGTTATTGCAAAAGTGTATTTTAATTTACATACTGAGTGAACGGTTTGAATTGACTAATCAATCGTATTGTATCAATAACACAGGTCAACATTTAGTTTAAAAAAAAACATCGGACTCTACCTAGATATCTAGGGGTATTTTAGGGTCGCTAATTCCGATGCCGAGGTCTGTTAAGCTCTATCACGTCAGATTCAAGGTCATTTGAAGGTCAAACTAAGAAAAGGTGGTTGAAAAAATTCATATATAGGTTTTTTGGGTTGCTGAGTCCGAATCCGATGTCGGTTGACCTCTATCACCTCATTTTCAAGGTCTTTTGAAGGTTAAATTAAGAATAGGAGGTGAAAAAAATTGGAAAATATTTTTTCACTGCTCACCTGTTCACTTCTGTCTGTTTACCTGTCTTTTACCTGCACACCTGTTTGTTTGCTTGTTAGTCTGTATTTATCGTCGGCTGTATTTTCTCTCTGTCCATCTACATCTGCTTTTCTACCTGCCTTTCTCGGTAATTTTGTCTACCTTCCTGTCTGACTAAAAGACTAAATGTTTTTATCTGTCTGTTTTTCTTCCACCCACTGTCTAAATGTCATATGAATCTGACACTTCATTTTTTCATTCTCGTTTTTATTGGTACCTAGAAAATTTGGGAGCTTTTAGTGAAGGACATGGAGGAAGATGCACCAGGACCTGAATGAGTTTGAACAAAGATATCAAGGTGTTTGGGGGAAGAATATGTTAGCAGACTATTGCTGGAATCTAAAGAGAGACATAAATAAAGCATATAAATATAAACGATTCGAAGATCATTCCAGGAATAATGTGAGCGTTCTCGCATGAATTTCGATTAATACACTTATGCTCAGAGAAGCGAATTGATTTATCTAGTTTTTGTACAGTCACGCAAAACCGAGAGAGCATGTAGGCAGAAAAGTAAGAAGACAAACTGACAACGAGTCAGACAGACTGTCAGTGAACATTTAGACAGAGAGACTGGCAGAAAAACAGACAGGTAGAAACATAGTTAGAGAGGAAGATAGACAAAATTACCGACAGAAAGGCAGATAGAAAGGCATGATGACAGATAGATGGACAGAGAGAAAATACAGGCGGACGATAAATGCAGACTAACAAACAACCAAATAGGTGTGTAAGTAAAAAGGCAGACAGATAAATAGTTCACCTTCTATCCTTACTTTAACCTTGAAATGACCTTGAAAATGAGGTGATAGAGCTTACTCGACCTCGGCATCTGAATCAGCGACCCCAAAACCCATGGGTAGCTAGGTAGAGTCCGGTGTTTTTTTTCAAACTAAATGTTGAGCCGTTAAAAAGGTAAATTTATTTAAAATACAATTATAACAGTACGAATTGAATCAGTCGTTACTTACGCCTTAAGTCGTTTTTTTTTTCAAATTGGGTTTATTGTTTATTGTAACACGAGTACAGGTCAAATCCAGATACGTATTTCTTTAAAAGAATTGAGTGTTAATCGAACAATATGTACAATAAGTGAACATATGGATAAGGAAAAATTAGAAAGAAACAAAGAAGTATTTACAAATTACATAAATAAAGATAACATAACAATAATTACAAAAAATATTTAAAAATAATTTAAAAACGTATATATTTTTTCAGTAATATATAGACAGGAAAAAAATAACAGTAGGTATATTATGAAAAATTTGATTATAAGTAGATACACATACAGGGTGATTCACAACTTATCCAAACAAATTTGGGATAGTCTCTAGCGTCATTCGCAATACGCGTGGAGAGCCACGTGCCCTCAGCGACTCCGAATACTGATATCGGATTTTGCAATCGTCATTGAGATAGTATTTACCTGTTATCTGTGGTGTTTACAATAGTATTTTAGTAGTTAGTGTCAAAAATGGTTTGCGTGTATAGCAACTCGGAGTTGATGGATATCGTTTTAATTTATGGTGAAGCATTTGTGTTATGGTGAAGCAGGACATTTGTGTTAGTTCGTAGAAACTGAGTAAGATGGACCCAAATGTGTTTACACGTTGGTGGATAAAATTTTGAACAAATTGTTGTTGTAGCAGTTGAATTTGTCGATATAAAATAGGTGCGATAAAATTTTATTTACATATGTCTTTCCTTTCGAAAGTTCTTGTCCGTTTTTATCACACCGCCATGCCGGTCGCATTGTGCGTGGTCAGGTTTTACAGTTGACCAGTTTTCAGTGCCGTGCAGAAGTGTATTTTTAAAGTATTTTCGAACTGCCCTTTTTGATTTTTTCTTTACAAAATTGTATTTGTAAGGGTCCCCTGTACATCCAGAATTTTTATTTTTTTTTTAATAAGTTCTGAATCACCCTTTATATTTAGAGGTAAATTCAAGTAATAAATTAAGCGTGCTTACAGTTGAATACATTCTTATCTTATAAATAATATGATGAAATTATAACGTTTATTAAATTTTATAGAAAAATTAATATCACTTATGTACATGTTTCCCATCCTCGAATGCTTAACTTCTTTTGATTTATAAAATTGTCTACAATGTCAGGAAAGAGCTTATAATTTACATTCTTATACATTTATTTTAGATTAATAGGTATATACCCAAAATTAAGCTTTTCTTAATTTTTATGTAAAATCGTTTTTCATCGCATTATTTTTTCAAAGTATTTGAACCTTCTTACATCAGCTCAGCACCGATACCACATCAACCACAGAATGAATCCCTTTAAGACTGTTAAGTTAGTAAACTAAAAACATTTAGTTACATCATTAATTGGAAAAGGAACTAAGTGCGATCAGTGGGGGACTCCTGAAGTGACTAATGAAAAATTAGAAGAATATTACGTTTCCACTGTTTTGTGATCTTGATTAGTTATCCAAGTCAAGGTTTTAGTGGGATAATGATCAATAAATAAAAGAACACTATATTTTAAATCATTGCCAACGTTTCGGTGTTGTTTTACACCATCCTCAGGGCTCGAAATTTGAAGTGTCTTTTGTCCAACTTAACAGTTCTAAATATTAATATCGTATCTAGATACTTATATGTGTACTTATCATTCATGGAACAATTGCAATGTGGTTTTCTTTCACAGTAAAAATTGTTGTAACGTCTTCGGTACTGTTCAGCAGAATGACAGTAGAAAAATACCAAATACCAAAAAATACCTTGACTTAGAAGAATATTCTCCAGTTCTAGCAGCTTGGTATAATGTATATATAAAAAGTACGGACTGAAACTAACGGAATAAAAGTTTCTTGAACGTGACACGATGATTTGTCTTAACAAAAGCTTTACTAAAATCAGGGTAAATATCATCTATTTGTAATTTACGGTTTATTGCAAGGGATATAGCCTACACAGATAATCTGAAATTCTATATAGGGTGTTTATAGGTGCGAAATATTTTAGGGGGTAGTTGCCGAAGTTATTTTGTGAAAAATAGTTCATATAGACGTAGGTCGATATATGTTTCCGAGAAAGAGTGTTTAAATTTTAATTTTTTATTTATTTTTATTAATTATTTCATAGTTTTAATGATATTGACTCGAAATTTGAAAAACGCTTTGGAGGGATAAATGTGCATTTTTTGGGGAGATCCGAATATTTCTACTTCCACTAGTGGCGTTCATACGAGAATACCATAACATTTTATAATAAAAAAAAAATGGTACACCACTGACTTTTTCAAGTTTTGATATTTTTTTTAGAAATCCGCCATCAATTCTGAATGAAATTCGACCCTTAAATTTTTTTCATAGGAAGCACCGGTTTTAAGGAAAAAATAAAACATATTTTATTGTAGGTTTTGCTAATCTTTTATTTAAAGATACATGTAGAAATATTATTCAGATCACCCCAAAAAATGTACATTTATCCCTCCAAAGCGTTTATTAAATTTCGAGGCAATATCTTTAAAACTCTGAAATAATTAATATATAAAATAAATAAAAAATTAAAATGTAAACACTCTGTATCTCGGAAACGAAGCATATTTCGGCCTACATTTATATGAATTTTTTTCCATAAAATAACTTCAGCAACCACCCCCTAAAATATTTCGCACTTATTTACAAACACCCTGTATATAAATTCATAATAGATTTGAAAGGATTGGTTACAATATGGAATATTGGAAGACAGTTTTCAATAAAATCCTCGAGAAATATGAATAACGTATGCTCTTTTTCATATATTAGGGAAGTGTTCTTCCAAAATAGATTTATTAAAAATCAGGAATAATGACGTATCAAGGATGCCATCAACACATTGGTTAAAATATCCTTAGTAAAGTGTAGCTTTTTTAGATAAAGATTTAAGCTTTTAAATAATAGTTTCTTTACTAACATGATAATTGGTTATGGTTATATAGTTATTATTTTGAACTGGAAAGAACAAGCATTATTAACTGACTCATTAAACGAGGATATAAAACGCTAATTGTAAGAAAAAGTTAGATAATATGTCCTGACAGAGAAGAGAATAACATTGTGTATAATCGAATTTATAGAAGTACTTTCTCCTGTTATTTGTAAATTTCTAAAACTTTTTTGCAATAGGAATGATTCCTATTGCACCTCCGCAATATTTAATATAATGTTTATAATTCTTGAATATAAGAAGCTTAGATCTATCCCTCAAAATTCTAATGTCAAATAGTCAATGATTACCAAAATTTTTCCATAAATGGTGATATTTTTCCTTCTCTTTAATGATTTAATAGTAGCAGAGCTGAAACAGAATGGAAATTTCCTATAAAGATTTGAATTTTTTTATTCAAATTTCTATTAATATTTTAATTATGCTATAAAATTATTCATACAGTTTTTAGTACTAAGATTAGTAAATATAATTTGCTAATTAGCGTTTTTAAAATCAGATTTTATAGCTGCAAAATGGGCTAATGGAAAACTGCACGTATCAAAAGATTAAGGATTAAATATGAAAATCTGTAAAACGACATTTTATATCGATTTGGGCCAAACTCAGCATAAAACATATGTTTGCATTCTTTTTCTATATCCGAAAATTATCAAATAAAAAAATATATTAAAGTAGATAATTTGCAATGCAATTGTTTTCATATTCTATTGAAATTACCTACTGAATGATAACGCTCATGACTTAATTGGCAAAAATTTTGCATTGCGAAATTCCAAAACCCTTATTATGTCAGTTCATCTGCACCAACAACAACACATGATGATTACCTTCGTTGAATTCCATTCCATGTAAGCTTGATGTACCCACGTATATGCAAGGAGAAACGGGATTGCATCTGACAAGTAACAACTTCGATTTCAATGGGAAAATGAGGACTACGCCAAACTCGCGTAGAAATTATAATTGGAAGGAGACATCTGAGCACTGTGGTATTGAAAGTTTGAGATATCCTGTTACTGACAAGCTAACACGAAATAAAAAGAATAAAAAAAATACTTTAAATATGTATGTATTTTTCAATATCAACCAAAGACTAAACCCATTGGCCTTTTAAAGTTGAAATTAAAAAAAAAACGCAAGTAAAGGAAAAACATCCCAGAATTTATATTGTATCAGTGGCGGAGATATTAGGAGGTATTATATTACTTTTCAAGAGTTAAACTGTTTTTGTTGTTAAAAGGTGTCATTTTAATTTAATGAAAAAAAAACTTTTCAAAGGTGACAAATGGCCACCTTTTTGAGGAACTTTTGCATCAGACCCTCATCGAAAGACTTGGAACGTTTCAGAGGACAATTCATTTTCTGCTATGTCTCTATACTTACTAGCAAGCCTAGAGAGCTGGATATGCCCTATTTGTTTTCGCTTCAACCTGTCTGACAGCTCGGATGGATCTAGTAGTCGTTCACACTTCATCTCAAATTTGAATCCAAGAGATTCCATTCCTCTTTGAGGTTTTTTAAAGAACACTTTATTTAGTTTTTTTAGTGTTCCTTTCGCTGTCTTTTTCGTTCCTTTAGGAGGTATTTGTATCTAAAATTTTCACTGATAAACTAAAGAGATGATTCACGCAATTGGCCAGGCATTGTGTCCTGGTTAATAAAAGCGGAATTTTCAACATGAAATATTACCGATTGGAGAACAAAAATGCTAACGTCCATGTCATCTTCGTTCGGGTTGTCCTGGTCGTCTGTTGACGTGGGGTTGCCTCTGGTGAATGTGCAGCGTTTCTCGAACTGGTTGGTAGGAATAGTTTGAAAATTCGCAAGTGTATTAAAATTTATCTCTCCAATCCTTTGTCGCTCAACTGTCCATCGTCCTGGCTCATCTCTGACGGCAAGAGATCAGTGTTTTTGTTTACTGAATTGACTGTTTGGAAAAAAATCGGAAGATGGGAGATTTTAAAGCTGCTACAAGGACTTGGATTGTTTGGAGATTATTGATACATATGCTTGATGTAGCAAAGGTCAGCTGGCCAGCAGGTGTAGGTGGCCATCAAAATTTCGCAATGGGTTGGTAGAGAGTATATAGTTGGATATTTTTGAATTGTACAGTTTCTATTGGACGACCTTCAGAACCTGACACGAAATTTAAACACATGTTAGTTAATGAAAAACGCTCTAACTAGTGTTACTTAAAAAATCGAAAATTTCCATTCCAGTTAGTATTTCAAGTTTAAAATGTATTTTTTTGAAATATATTCTATTATTCGCTCTCGTATTTTTTACTCATTTTAAAGGTATTAATTAAGCTAAATAAAAAAAAATTCAAAACATTTTTTCTAAAAATCTTATCACAATTATTATTTATCAAATTGAACACCTTATATTTTTGACTCTTTTGGGATCATATTTCTGATTATTATTATTAATATTAGTAATTTATATTATCTATATTTTATTTATTTATTACTTATAACTTGGTTTAATATTTTTTCCTTAAGTCTTGTAAATTATTAGATCGTCCTTTGTTTACTTTGTCATTCATCTCCCTTAAGGGAGAACTATATGGTGGTCAAATCAGGATTTTTTGCAGGTCATAGAAACAATTCTATGACCTTTATAAGAGAAACAGTTAGGGAACTGCCTTTTATGGTCTAGTAGTTTTTTCTTAATAAAACATTCATCTGATTAAATTTCTTTAAGAAAATCGAAATGGATATCTTTTCCTTAGTAAATAGCAGTTTTCACATTTATTTGTCGTCATTATTCTCAGTTTTATTAGTTTGCATCAAATATTTATGCAAACGTAATGTTTAAAAAACTTAGTTTACACTTTGTACTTTTGTAAACTAATAACATCTTTGATGCCAGGAATCAAGTCTTTTTTAAGTTACATAACTAGGTATAGTGACTAAGAAGTATACCTAATATTTTTTAAACATGATAATTAAAAAAAAAAAACGATTAAAATATGCATGTTTCGACAAAGACTTTTAACAAAATAATAAACAGTTAAAACACTGAATTTAAGTTTAACTATAATTTTAGTGGTTATAGACTATTTTAGAATTATGTATGCACCATAAAATGCACCGCACGTTTTCTTCCGCAAAATTGGTATTTTAATTTTAAACAAATTAGGCTATATATCAGTATAGAGTCCAGTATATTGTGGAGCATGTGTTGTACACTACTTAGTAAGTAAACCATTCATAATACATTTTTGTATTTATGGCGAAATTGGAAACTGGTTTTTTCATATTTTGAAATTAATCGCACTACGGCAAATTGTGCACCACTAAATAATACCAGTTTACAAAGTTGTGTTTGTAAGTATATGAGTTAGAAATGCCTTATAAAAAATATTACCACGATTTCCACAACTAAGTGGTCAGGTTAAATATTTGCTTTTTAATTTCCATTTACTTGCTGTTCATTTTGAAGAAATAATTTGATACATATTTTTTATTTACTGCATCTGGAAGATGAAGGGCACTTATTTCTCTTTAAACATTGCAAGCATTCCTTGTTCCAAATAAAAGTATTTTTTTATACCACTAAAATCCCAAAACGAAGATATCTTTGTTTCCTTAAAAAGATAATAATTCACTGGACATAGTACATTAGGTATCTTAGTATTGGATATAATTAAAATACCATTAGTTTCAAAATATTGAGGTAATTTATTAACACACAAACCCTACATATATCTTTTAAATTATGTCTATGTATATACAGGTGGTAACAATGACTTTATAAAAATTTTTCTTATTTTCAAAACCTGTAATCTATAATCTTTCAAAGATTGGACGTGAAAGACTGTTGATTAACTATTCAAGAACCATTCAGGATGTAGAAATCAACTTGATATTGTGCATATGCACCTACATATACTAAAGAAGATTTTATTATAGACCTGGATAGATCATGTTTAATGAAAGCTTTTGTGTATTGAGTTTTTCGTGTAATACGTATATTATTCAAATAAGAGTCCCAAAACCAGAAAAACAGTTTAAAGAAAACGAATTGGTTTTCACTTTTGCTTAAGCACAAAAGGGAAATAGTCTATCTAAATCTATAAAAGAATATTCTTTTTAATATCTACTAATTTTTTCTTGATAGTTGAATCCCTTTAGATTCCGACGTTGATAGATAGTTTTTCTTAAAAGTACATGTACTTAGCTACTAACTATAGTCCATCTAAAAATGCTTGAGACATTCCGACTGATAGATTTGTTATTATGTAGACGCATGCGCATTTTTAGAAGAAATCAGTATATGACACTTACATATATGCATGAAAACTCAATATTTTCCATAAATCTGTTATCACTTCCTATGTTACAACCAAATGGCCAACATTTTCAGGTAACATTTCTATACTAGTAGATCAACCTTCTATTTCTGCTTGTCGTGAATTTTTCACATTTTCATCTTGCCATTTCATCTTGCATCTTGCATCGTTCATCTTGCATTTTCATTTTCCATTGTACCTATTTCGGTTTTTTCCAAATATTTCGAAAACTAATCATGTTAGTCGTATCTCTTACCGTTTCCGAGATCTATCAAATTAACTCACATTTTAGACGTGGAGAATCAAGTGACCTTGACCACCATTTTGCTGACAATTGACTGAATAACTAACAAAAATAGATTACGATCGCTAAAAATAAACACACTCATTAGCAAGTTATGCATGTAATAACTAACTCGAGCTTTCTTTAATTTATATTTAATGAGAAAATGAGAAACACTTAGGTATTTTGTAACTATGAATTAATACTGATAAAACAAACGAATATCTGTAGTTAAGAAAGATCGCTCGCTAATAACCTACACCGACGCTAATGTAGTCACATGTCAATGTGCCCCACCTCAAAAAGCAAACACGTTCTAGAGATAAGCTTACACACATGCATATGCAAAACAAAGATAAAGAATGCTTTACATGTTTGGTGACAGCTGCTCCGAAGTATTTTTACAATAGTAAAAATGTCTATTGTTTTACTATGTAAATCAAGTTTGAAGCCTATATTTTCAGTGAAATGACGATGAAATTACTTCTAAAAGTTAGTCGCCATGTTGTTGTTGTCGTGTATAAAATGTACCTACATATTTGAATCGAAACAATGTTAGGGCGAAAACATGTAATTAATAATCCATTATTGACATTTTCATAAATTATATTAACCCGAAAAAAAAAACTATAGAAACAAGTATATCAGATCTAGTAGTCCAACAAATTTATTTTGTTTCAGAGGAAAATCCAGCGGCCATGTTACATGCCAACAGCAGCGATGTTTCCACAGCACTCTTTATAAGTATTCTCCTAGCTTTATTTGCGAACATTTTAATGACTTTAGATAGATGAAATTTTTAAAATAATAATTTTAATTTTGTACAAACTTGTATATATTTGTATATAATTACTATAATAAATTGTTATATTCGTCTCTTGAATATGATAAAGTTGTAGCCCGTGTAAAAATGTAATATACTAACAGTTCTGACACAATTGGTAAAATCCTGTGTTACAATAAATTCTTCTTATATATATGACGTTTGTTTATTTTTGTTTTGGTGTCTATTTATTTTCAGTATACAGGGTGTGATTAAAGGGTCTGTACAACGGTCCACCAGATATAATATGGTTCAAAACTTATTTAGTATTATATCTGGTTGGAGCGTTGTACGGGCCCTTTAGAGATACCCTGTATATTAACGCAGTGATATTGACAACTTAAATAATTCTTGCCTTCAAAAAACATATTTTTAAACAACAGTTATATTTGTGATTATTTAACAAACACTGTCGAATGGAAAGTTAAATACCATTTTAGGGTAAGTACTTTCAAAAAATACTTTGAAACCATTTTTATTTATTTTTTAATTATTGACTTAAACATCAGTTGAGTTTCCGTCAAAGTCGGTTGACATAAATGTATGCACAAATTAATAATTAAGGTGTACAGGACGATGCGGAACCACTTTTTTTTGAAAATATTGAAAATAAAAATTGTCCCGTATGTCGCAAACTTTTGAATATAATTCACTCTTCATATCCATTCCACTCCATTTAATTAGATTTGGAGGTTGTTTCAGAATACTATTAGTGAATCCCTTTAGCTTCATGCTCCTAAGTAATCTAATTGTATACAAGGTGTTTAATGGGGACGTGGATACTTTCGAAGTACTTTTTTAATGGAACATCCGAAATCTCGTTAGGAGTTTCAGCGCAAGAATTAGTTTTGTGCTCATTTGTATTGTATTGCCTTTCTTAGTGGGTTAACGGAAAATTCCAGTTTCTTGGAATCTGTAACAAAATGGTAGTATTAGTTTGCAACATCCTTCGAACAATTGGTAAATTCAATTGTGGCATACAAACAAGAAACTTAGGGGTCAAGGGTGGATTTTTTCTCTGGTAAGTACGGACCCAAAATTCTTGATGTCAGGTTATTTCATTCAAGATAATTAAAGGATAAGATATTTGGAAAGTAGAGAAGATGAAACAAAAAAAGTGTCTAAGTTAATACATAAGACCACGTTTTGCAATTTGTACAAGGAAATAACTAACCAAAAATAAATATGTCTAGATTAGTAATTAGTTAAACTGGGCAAAGTTGATTCTAAAATAACAAAGTTGCGAACTTGAAAGCAAATAAATCGATTAAACGGAAGTGATCTAGTGTACAAATAATTCTTTTGGTTAGAGAAATTGTGCAACCCACTGATTTCTGTGTGGGTTTATTAGTGGTTACAATATTGCACTTGGCTGTCTATCAAGTGACTGTGTTTCTGCAAACGCTCAGCTAAGCCTGGATCACATCAACAGATAATGGTGTTCTCTGATTGGTAGGTGAATATGATGAACCTTGTGGTTGTTCAAACGGTTGCAATCACCGGAGGAGAGTTAAACAAATAAATTTCCAAATTGGCTACTATTATTGAATCTCCTTTCAGTTGTCACAGGCGTTTACATGAAAATAACAGGACCAGGGGTCTGTTTTTTGTAAGTACTTTTCAACTTTTCCCTCCTTACTTTTCACTTTTCTGGCTATTTTCTGTTTTCAAAATTAATATCCAAAAAACAGTTGGTAATTTGCACAGTAAAAATGAATAGCTGAAGCCTCTTAAAACGCACCACATTTTTGTAAAGTACAGTTGTGTATAAAATATAATTATTCTTGACTTTCAACATTTGTAAAATGAAAAGTGAAAAGTGAAATGTTGAAAGTACTTTAAAAAATAGTCCCCAGTTCACAGGGTGACAGCAAGTTAGAAAAAAATGCATGGTCAACAAACAGACTGAAATTTTTATAATAATTTATCCGACTTATACTTAATAGAACTAAAATCAAGTTTCGGTGAAAAAATATTTCCGTGTATATAAAAGTTAAATGCCTAAGTTTGAAAATAGGCTTAGTACGGTAAGTTACAATAGCAAACAACTAAAAGTTGTAAAGGAGTTTAACTCTCAAAGGTCACACTTGGGGTAAGCCACCTTAAAAGTCACACTAGTGCGAATTGGGATTTTGCCAACTTTGAACCTGTATGTCTTCTTTATTTGTTAACGAAAATATAACGTATTTATATGAAAACTGGGTAAACTTTTCCGGGAAATCAAATGATGTCATTATTTTTGAAATAAAAAATGTGATTGAAGAAAAAAATTTTTTTCTATATTCGTATCTTTTCTTATAAATAATGGCGGGAGAAAAAGTAAAAGAAGGATTTTCAAGTTCACAGTCTATATTTTTAAGAACAAAATCCTCCAAACTGATAAAAATATATCGATATTTCCCAATATCTCAAATATAGGCATTCTGAAGTTGTGATTTTTGTCTCCTTTTTTGTAAATTGCCATTTATTTTGCACTCTTTTGTATAAAAATATTAATTTTAACAATATTATCCATTAATATTGACAAATACATATTACAATTAAACTATTGTTGAAAAAAGTTGAAAAATTACTAACAATAACTAAATAAACAATGTTCTAGTATATTCGACCGTAAAATGAAGTGAAAATTGAATTGAAAATTTGCATTTCAATTCACTTTTTTTCCAGATTATATGATATAAATTTAGCCACACTTTTGCCTATACTAAAGTCACACTAGTGCGAATTTGCACCGTCGGACTTGTCGGACTCTCTAGTTTGCCCGACAATAACAGACTGACGCCAGCTGTGGTACGGCTTGACTATTTGGACTATAGAAGGAATAGTGGTAGGGAACCCCTCGGCAGCTCCGAGGTGAAAAATGCCAACTGTTCAAAAAAAAGGTGGTGCGAATTCGCACTGGTGTGATATTCGAGGATTAAAATTACTGCGAAAAATGTGCCAAGGTAAAACTATACAAAAAGAAATGTGGTTGAAGTTAAAGTGAATCTATGAACATATTAAAAAGTTATCTACAATAAAATTTAAAACATACGTTATAATTGATATTACAAAGAAATCAACTAATTTCAAATAACATAAAATAGCATAGAACAAATAGCATAAACCCGATCTTGGGATAGTTTATCTCCAGAATTTGTTCTAAATTTAAATATAAGAAGAATCTGAGTAAAAAGACATGCGCTTTCGTGTCATGCTATCGTTTTTTTTTTAAATCCATACGAGTGCTAGAATTAAGTCGTTACTCCTATAAACGAATTTTCTTACAAACACAATATATTTTTTTTTCAAAAACTAAAGAGCTACCGCCGCATTTGCGCCCAGGAACGACTTATGTTGGTAGGCCCTAACCACTATTCAATGCAGGAATGAGGGAAACCTCAAATGCCAACCGGTGTCAATCTCTCACATTGACCCAAGCCAACATTCTTCCACCCTACCATACCTGCACAGAGGGTGCCAATCCTCCGTACAAGCACAGACAAAATATTTTTCCAAATTTAGAAAGACAACACGAGCTCTGTTATAATTTTATTTTATTTTTTTTTAAATGTTTCCCTACAATTAAGGTGTAAATAGCTTCAGAATCGAATTTTCTCACAGCTATATAATATTTTGTTTCTCAAACACTGTAGTGTCACTTTGAATTTTTCACATAATTTGTAAAACGACATGCCTTTTCGAACTATTTTTTTTTCCAAAAATCTGTAGTATTCCTAGAAATTAAGTCGAAACTTCAGAAATGAATCTCAATACCTTTTCCCAAAAACTATACAGTGTACCTCATATAATTTTTCACAGATGTAAAAAACACATGTCAATTTGGGTCCTGTTGTCTTTTTTTGGAATGTGGAATTTAAGATTCGTAGAACTAAAGCGAAAATAAATTTCCGCGCCATCACATAATATTTTTTCTCAAAAACTAGAGTGACACCTTGGATTTTTTACTTAATATGTAAAAAGACATACTCTTTCAAAAACCGCTTCAGTTTTTCATCAGTTTGTTCCCAAAAACCTATTCTCTAAAACTCCTGCCGATTTTTGAAAAAAACTGATAGTAGGGCTCCAAAGAAGATATCTTTTTTACTTATAATATGAAAAACTCAAGGTGTCGCGATAGAGTTATTGAGAAAAACATTTTTATGAGCTGCGGAAATACGTTTTTGAGGTTACGCCTCCATTCTAGAGCACCTATGGGTAAAAAAAACTGATAGCGAACTCGAAAAGGGATAGTAGCAATAGTGATGCAGTATTTTCAAGCCCTATAGTTGCAAGTGGCGCAAAAGGTCTATTCCTTAAATTGAGCCGCTTCCCTTAAATGTAATCGAGGTGCTATAATTTTAAGGTTTTTGAATAGAAACGTTTCTAAATTCATGTACATAATGAATAAACCTGTCAACAAACTATTATCAATAATTGACGCAATATGGATTACATTTTTCTCAGCTTCACAGCTGAAACGGAGCATGAAGTAACAGCACAAGGTAAGTGATAACGACACAGTATTATTCCGGTAAAAATATAATTTTTATGGTATGATCAGATGATTTAAGAAGTTTGCCTTTTTAAAAAATTTTAAGCATTTATGGAAAATATTTCTGACGCGTTTGTTCAAACTTATATTTTTCTTTATACAGGGTGTTAGTAAATAAGTGCGACAAATTTCAGGGAGTGATTCTACATGAGAAAATGATGGCAGTTTGCTTACAAACGTATGTCCGCAAATGATTCGTTTTCTGAGATACGGGGTGTCAAAGTTTTTCTTAAAAACTGACGATTTAATTTATTGCTCTGAAACCGGTCGAGATGTGCAAATGAAATTTGGTGGGTTTTAAGAGGTAGTTATTGCGCATTTTTTGACACGCAATTAAGAATATTATGTTCATCATTGGTGCGCGTACGGGTAATAATCTCAAATTTTTTAAAGACAAAAATGGTACACCACTGAGATATTTATTACACATTAAAAATCAGTTTTGAATTCCTCGTTCCATTTGTGACAAAAAATATTTTTTGCCTTTTTTTCGTATGGGGCGCCGTTTTGATGCAAAAAAATAAAACATCTTAACGCGTATTTTTTATTTCTTTAATACATTACCTAGTAGGCTACTGTCAACATTTGTCTGTTAAATACGAATATTTTTAAGAAATGTCAAATTAGCGTTTCTTCATTATTAATTTATTAAGCTTTTAGTTTGCTATAACATTAGTGTTAATAAATAATGAATTTTTTTTTCTTTTATCGAAAAGAATGGAAAATTTTACAAATGCGGAATTGTCAGACATGCATTTTGTCTATGGTCAAAGTAATGGAAATGGTCGGCAAGCTCGACGATTGTATGCTGAGTTCTATCCAGGACGTCGGGTACCTCATCACACAATATTTGCTCGTCTTCATCAACGTTTGGGCGAAAATGGTTCATTTAAGAAACAAACGGTTGACTGTGGGCGCCCTCGAGAAGTACGAACTGTGCAACTAGAAGCAGTTCTCGAGTTAATTGCGGAGTCACCTGAAACAAGAATGTAAGTAACTTCACTGTATTTAATATTCTTAAAGAACAGCAATTGTATCCGTTTCATATTGAACGTGTGCAAGCTCTACTACCTAGAGACTTTTTTCCGCGCCTATTTTATTGCCAAGATTAATCATCAAATCGCTCAAATTCCTAATTTTTTAAATGCCGTTTTGTTTACGGACGAGGCTACTTTTGGACGACAGTGTATACAAAATTTCCATAACAATCACTTATGGGCTGAGGAAAACCCCCATGGAATCTTTAAAGCTAATTTTCAGCATCATTTTTCCGTAAATGTATGGCTTGGGGTAACTGATGATCATTTAATCGGTCCATATTTCCTCCCACAACGACTAACAGGCGAATCTTATCTTAATTTCCTACAGGAAGAGTTACCTGTTCTTCTTGGAGATATTCCTCTACAGCTGAGACAACACCTATGGTACATGCATGATGGTGCACCAGCCCATTTTAGCATTAATGTACGTAATCACTCAGACACAATATATCCAAATCGTTGGATAGGTAGGGGAGGTACGGAACATTGGCCTGCTCGATCGCAGGATTTAAATCCTCTTGATTTTTGCATTTGCGGTTTTCTTAAGTCATTAGTTTATTCCACTCCCGTTGAAAATGTTGATGACCTGAGGATTCGAATTATAGTTGGCTGTGAGACAATAAGAAATATACCAGGAATATTTGCGCGAATACGACATCAATGAGGCGAAGAGTTGAATCTTGTGTTACGTCTGAGGTCATTTTGAACATTTGTTGTAGCTTTGCGCCTTTTCAAAATTTTATTGGTGTTATTTTTTGTTATTGTTCTGGTTTAATGTTATTGTATTAGATAGTTCTTGATAATGTATTAAAGAAATAAAAAATATGCGTTAAGATGTTTTATGTTTTTGCATCAAAACAGCGCCCCATACGAAGAAAAGGCAAGAGAGATTTTTTGACACAAATTGAACGATTAATTCAAAAATGACTTTTAATTTGTAATATCTCAGTGGTGTACCATTTTTTTCTTTAAAAAAATGAGATTATTACTCGTACGCGCGCCAATGATGAACATAAAATTATTAATTGCGTGTCAAAATATGCGCAATAACTACCTCTTAAAACCCACCAAATTTCATTTGCACATCTCGACCGGTTTCAGAGCAATAAATTAAATCGTCAGTTTTTAAGAAAAACTTTGACACACCGTATCTCGGAAAACGAATCATTTGCGGACATACGTTTATAAGCAAACTGCCATTATTTTCTCATGTAGAATCACCCCCTGAAATTTATCGCACTTATTTACTAACACCCTGTATAGCAAGTTGAAGAAAGGACATATGTTACGTACTTTTATTTGTCAATCACAAGAATATTAAATTATGTTATAGCAGACTTTGACATATATTAGTCACTACGCCTGCGGTTTGAATAAGGTAAGAACCATCATATTATGATTGAAACTGGTCTATGTACCTATCTACTTAAAGTAAAAATTCTAATTCGGCATTCTGTCTCTGTAGGCATATCGTCAGTACTTGTGTCTGTGCGAGATGAAGATTTTAGTATCGATTAATAGTAAATCTCGAGTTTTACCATGATATTTAAGTAGATTAAAAGAAAATACCAGAACTACTGATAGATTAGAAAGATAACTTTATAATTTAACTACAATACGTTTCATATATTCAGAACTTCAGAACAATCTCAGAAGGTGATTCTGAAGACAATAGTTCAAGATCAAATAAGGGTTAGGTCCATACAACACAGAAAATCTCCGATAAATGATGATTTTAACAGAAAACTGCAGCTCGCACTGATACAAAGTAAGTCTTCCGAAAGGTATTTGGGTTAGGTACCCAATTCAGAAAATTATTATGTCACCACCTTGATTGTGAACAGTAGCACTGAATGAGATTTCCAATCAATACATCGTACTATTTGCTTATGTAGAAGGGTGCACGGTGAGGTTTATTGGAAATAATAGAGTTTAACATTTTTAATATTTAAAAAGGTTTTTTTTCTGTGTTTAAATAAAACTGCGTTTGCAGTGCACGAACATAAATTTGCATCGACTGGAATTTTATTAAATAAATTTGCAACTGACAATCGTGTTGATTTTATTAGCTTTTATTTACGTCAGTGTCAATAAAGTTTATTTATGAACATAGCTGTATGCTGAAAAAATTAATTATAATTTATATCTATACATTGTAAATAACGTGCTATAAATGGAATATAATGGAGCCTGTATACAAGGCCAGTCTAATATTATCAATGCTTTTGCAGATTTTTTTTGGAAAGTCATTTTCTAATAATAAAGTGACAGCCTGTGAAAGTGAAAGAGTCATTAGAACCAACAGTACTTTACTAATAGATTCAGTTAGTGACCAACAAGTAATACAAGCACTAAAACAATTGAAACCTAAATTTACCACATGACCGGATGGCATTCCAGCCTTCTTTGTAAAAGATTGTGTCTATGTACTTGCTAATCCTTTCTGTGTTTTGTTCAATTTTGCAATTAAATCTAATACTTATCCATCCTGTTGGAAAAGAGCCAAAGTATGTCCTGTTTTTAAAAAAGGTAAAAAAAAAATAAAATCACTAATTTTCGGCCCATTACAATTATATGCAACCTTTCAAAGTGCTTTGAAATTGTTTTATATAAACCATTATATAACCATGTAAAAGGTGCCTTATCTCCTCAACAACATGGTTTCATGAAAGGTCGTTCAACTGTAACAAATCTAATGTGTATAACTCAGTATATTGCCACAACCATTGATTTACACCTTCAAACAGATGTCATATATACTGACTCTTCCAAAGCATTAGACATACTTGATCATAAAAAGCTACTGTTCAAATTGAACCACTACGGTATCTCCAACACCTTAATTGATTTTTTTTAAATCCTACCTGTCTAGTAGGTGTCAATATGTTTTTTATCGTGGTCACAAGTCTGTCGAATACATTAGTCCTTCTGGTGTCCCTCAGGGGTCCATATTGGGTCTTCTCTTCTTTAATATTTTTGTCAATGACATTATGGATGACTTGGATGTCCCCTGTCTGATGTATGCGGATGACTTGAAGATCTTTTCAAGTATTGCGTGTACTAAAATTGCAGTCAAATTTATCGAAAATATATGAGTGGTCCACTAATAACAATTTAAACTTGAATACACATAAATGTTGTGTCATGACATTCACCACAAAAACCGCGAAAACATTATATAGTTATAATATAAATGCGCAAATTTTAAATAGGGAAACAACATTTCGAGACTTGGGTGTAACCTTCGATTCCAATCTAACGTTTACCGATCATATACAGTCCGTACTGGCTAATGCATATAAAATGCTGGGATTTATAATGCGAAATAGTCGTGAATTCGCCAATGAATACAGTGTAAAATTGTTGTACATTGCGTTTGTTCGTTCCAAGTTGGAGTATGTGTGCCTTATTTGGAATCCACATTACAATGTACATATTAACAATATAGAACATGTACAACGCAAATTCTTAAAATTTTTGTCATTTAAATTGGATAATGTTTATCCATGTGTTGGTTTTCCTCATGATGATCTCCTTAAAAGATTTTCTTTAACATCATTGAAGGATCGAAGAGACAAATTCTCACTTTCTTTTCTTCATAATTTATGTCATGGTGTTATAGACAGCTGTGATTTGATTAGTTATTTATATATTCATGTTCCTCGTGCAACATCCAGGCATGGTCAGTGTTTTTATTTATCAACTTCTCGTACGAATATTCCCAAATACTCTCCTATATACCAAATGTGCAGTTACTATAATAACCATCAAGAGTCTTTGGACCTATTTGCAAACGTGTCAACTAATAATAATCATTGAGTGAACATGCATTATATTCATGGTGTTTTACATAGGTTAAGTATGTTAGTACACATCATTTTTTTTGAATTATGTTATTAAGTAAGAAATTTTTTAAATATTTATACAGGGTCATGTTTCAAAAAAACTTGTGTGCAAGTTCCTCATGGGAAAATAATGGGGGTAGTTCATGTAACTTTTTCTTCTTAGACTCCCTGTTTCGAGATACAGTTTATTGAAGGTGTAACTTTCCAAATGGTTTTCCTTATTTATCATTAAATCGGCTACAGACAAAAATGTCAAAATTTGTACACATCAACTGTGCGTTAAGAATAATGTGCAAACGGTTTCTTCTGAACAGCACTGTCGCCGATATTGGAGGGGTATTATCGAAAAAAAAAATGTTAAAAGTCAAAATTTGTTACATTTCTAAACGGTTTTGTAAACTCTAAAGCATAGTATAAAAAAAGGTATACTTGTCGAAATTCTTTTGTTATTTTTAACATGTTTATGTCCATGGCTATTTTGATAACACTCAAGATATGAAAACTGCCAAAATAGTAGAAATTTGCAAATATCTCCAAAAGTATAGTGATCGCAACCCTAACTATGCTTATATGGCTTGAAAGAGAATTTCAATTTGTACAAGTCAGAGCAATAAAATACCATTTAAATTAAGAAAGTTATAGCTGTTTGACTGCCAAAATGTAACAGCGATGAAACGCTTGGTATAATATTTTTGAATTTAATAATATACTATAAGTTAGCGTCGTCTAAGTTATTTACGAATATCAAAAATCAGATTAATATTAATTTCTTGGAAAAAGTTGCGTACATCTACGCGAACCCTAGCATACGTCAATTTTTTCCTTAAAAAATTTATACATATCTCGAAGTGTATTACTCCTAGCCATTGGGAATATTACATAAAACGACCCTAAAATTTTCCGTAGAATTCGAAAATTCACTAATATACAGGGTGTCCCACTTAAAATAACGAAGTTGGTTCGAAAGTGCTGGAGAATTCTACATATTTTAGTTTAGGTACTTTGTCATGTTGCCAAATTTTTAATTTTTTTGGATCAGTACTTTCCTAGATATCGATCGACGCAGGTCCCAATGAGACACCCTGTATATGTAACGATAATGATCACCTTAGTACCATTTTTATTTTCGACTTTCTACTAGGAAAAAAGTTTTCTATAAAAGCTGTAAATCTGTTCTTAGAAAAAACAAATAATGAACATTACTTACATATGCGGTTTCTAGATACAAGTTGTTTTTAAACGAAATAAACGAAATATATTTAAAAAACAGTGCATTTCGTTAAAACAATAATAATTTATATCTAGAAGCTGTCAAACATATAACGAGCGTTCAAATAAAAACGTGGTCAAGTTGGTTCTGAAAATTTGGACGTAGGGCGTAGCGTATAGCAAATGAACTTAAACGTTATCTGTCAAAGCGCTGTATCGCCGCTTTGTTATTGAAACTGACAGCTGCTATACAGCTCGTTGAGAAATGAGGTTAAGTTGGTCGCTATAAGCTACGCTCTACGTCCAATGTGTCAGAGCTAACTTCGACCACGTTTTTATTTGAACGCTCGTTATATCGTACAAGAGAGGAACTTGTCTATAATTTCTCTAATTGGTAACTAAAAAATGCATTTTGCGTGTATCTAGAGCATTAAACCTGTCGATCAACATCTGCCTGTTAGATAAACCAGCATTTCTCATTTTAGCTGCACTCGGCATTTCCCACTTTCTTCTATCAAAGACTAATGAAGAAAAAATTACCACCGAAGGTGATATATAGTATTAGGTCTCGCGCTAACCCTGTTAAGAGTGTATTTCTGTTTTTTCCTCAAGTTTTTCAAATGCCCCGAAGAAGGTTCCGTATTTTACTTTCAGCACAAACACGATATTCTCTTTACACCGGGCAGCGTGGGGCGGCTCAATTCATTTTCTTTTCACCGTTCTGAATGACACGAACGGCTGGACACTGCAACAGGACATTCAGGATTCCGGGACGGCCTACCTAGATGTTGACGTTGGTCAACACTTTTATCCTTCGATGGAGAAATGGCTCGATGTTGCTGCGTCTCTTGATTTATGGGTGCGTACGTACAAATTATCATTTGCGGAATTCACTAAAAGAGTTTCACAAAGTAGGCATAGATTATAGATTCATTTTATATAGTCTGTATCTACTGCATAACAAAAAGCTGACGTAATTTCGAAAATACAAATACATACCTATTGAATTTTACTAAAATTAAACATAACAATATGTTTAACTTTGGAGCTTCTGGTACCTACGTATTCTACTAAAAGTTGTACAGAGTGTTTAGTTTGCTGTAGTACTTTTTATTTACTGTACTTTTTTAGTAAGTTATTTCTAAAACTTAAATATTAGCTTGATCCCGTATGAGACTAACAAAAGATAGCTTTGGTATAGAACAGTAAAACATTTTGCCAGTTCCTAATTATCCAGAATCACTTTAGTGTAATGATAAACATTTGTTTATTTATTTATTTATAAACAAGGGGCTAGTGCCCAATTACATGGCAGGTACAATACATGTTAAAAACAGCTAAAATAAATATAAAAAAATACAGATTAAATATACATAGGTAGGTGAAAAAGCTTAAAATATATACCTATATGATGTACAAGTACAATATGCACTGGAGCAAAAAATGTCAATTATGATAACGGTGATGACTCAAACATAACATTTATTGGTGCAAATTGAAGAACATTTTGTTCTTGATCTTTTTAAATAAAATAAAAATTGCCAGTTCCACAATTAGCTCCTTTGAATTATACCATTTACAAGTTTAGTTGTAAACAGAACAGAAAAATAAAGTTTTGTTTGATTTAAGTTGAAACATGGCTAACAGCTCGGATTGGGTAATTCCTTGTGGTTAATAAATATTACCAGATTTATTATAACATGCAAATTGCCACTGAATCTTTTCTAAGCTGTTTGTTTGTATACTCTGAATTCCAGACTACACTATAGCACACTTCAGTTTAGAGTAAACAAGAGAGTAATAAAGAGAATTTAAAGTGTTCACCGAAAACCATTTAGAATTGCGAATAATGAATCCAAGAAATTTATACGCACTCATTGTAATGTAATCGTTGAAATTACCACATTTTCTTAAAAATATCGTGTCAATTTTATCCATAATCAATTAATACAGATAAAATTAGTCTTTTTAGTAAATGACATAAAAATATTTTTTGATCTGAAGTGATTGGCTTTGTTAGATTAGACTGCAATTCTAAACAGTCGTCAATGTTTTCAATGCTCATCACGTTTTAGATCATCAACGTTCATTAATGTATTGCTGATGTCATTAAATTAAACAAGAGCGGCTCTAGGACCGTACCTTGAAAAACACCTAACGTCGCATTTCTGTGATGTGATTCCGCGGTACAAAACATATCATTTTCTATCAGACAGGTGAGATTGTACAAAATAGGTGGAATATAAAATCAGGAAAAACAATTTAATGAGTAACAGACCATGGTTGAGTCTGTCAAAAGCTTTTGACAGATCGGTATACGAATATATATGACATCAACCTGACTTGCCATATCCAAGATCTCTGATATGTACTGATTAATACATACAAGATTTGTTAGTGTTGTAAAGCCATGCTGATTTAGAGATTAAGAATTTTAATTATTAGATAATTTCAAGTGAATTGAATTTATTGAAGTTAAATAAATTGCTGATTGGAAAAAATAGCTAATGCTTTTAAGACATCACCTTGTGTGGTTAGTAAAAACATTTCTATGTATTCAGTTGCATATAATGTTTACAATATGCAATATGTATCTTATTCTTAGTACTACCTGTCACTGTTTTAAATTCATTATGTTGCCATTCCCTGTTGTTATTAATATATAACTATCAAAGTTTAGATTCTTTTTTTTTTTAGATCTCTAATTACGCTACCAGTGTTGATGGATAATATTAATTATTTGGGATTATTTTTGAAGCAGACTTGGAAAAACAGGCAAAATCATTGTAATGTACTAATATTTAAGAATAATGATAAATTTCTTTACAAATAAAATAAGAAATATTAAAAATATAATAAAATAAACGTGTTGTTTTGTCGAAAATTGTGAAATTTTCTTACTGATTTCAGGTTATTTTTATTGGATATTAAATTTTAAGAACAGTAGGAAACAAATCAATTTTTATTCCGATACATATTTTCAATATAGGTAGTAGTAAAAAAATTATAAGATTTCACACAGTATTAGGCAAAGGATATTAAACTGTAATAGTGAAAGAAAAAAATAAGTATCGAAATGTTTGGTGAGTAATTAATTTACAAATATGTATTCATCTATTGATCTTTAAAAACGAAGGATTATTTGTTAACAGAATTACTGAAGAAAGTTCATTTTTAGTTTATGGTCTTCTAATTAATATATTGTTCACAGTTTCATTGATGTTTAACAAAACATTCCCTTATTTAAAGGGTTACATTGAAACAAAATTATCTCAATATTTTCATAAATATTTCGGAAATTGTTTAGTTCAGTTGACTTGGAAATATATGTCACACAGATAAAAATTAGATCTATGATTTATGAGAGAGATTTTTTTTAAGATAATTCCTAAAATTATACAAACTCTAAAGACGTTAAATAAAATTTTTAGAAACAACCTAGTTTTCAATTGTATTGATTTAATTTTTAAGAATGAATAAGTAGAATAATATTACATGACAATTTAAGTAAAGGAAATTATGAAAATACCGACTTTGTGTGTAAAAATTTTTCAATTGTACCGCTAAACCAATAGTCACGTGACATATATTTTGAAGTTGCTAAATATGCGTATTCAATTCACTATTATTTTTAATGTAACCAATTAATTTATATTCCCATACAATTTATTTTCATTTCACACTTTAGAAGACAATAATTTCCACTTACAATTAGTGGAAAAGTAGAAAAATATTCAATAAATATTTATTGAATATAACATTCGCCATGTGGGCATCAAAATTCTTGAATATTGTGATTGAAATAGTAGAGCATTGTTGCATTTTATCACACGAAACAGGGTGTCAATTTTTAATTTCAATATTGTTTTTACGTTATCCTTTAATTAGGTACATAAATTCTGATGAAATTTCACATTTTTAAAATTTTTTTGATAACTTTGTAGAATTTTATGTATCTATAACCATATTATGAAGCCACATTTTATAATTTTGAAATTTATTTAGTTTCTTAAATAAAAAGGAAACACAATTTGCATACATTTTTGAGAATTTTATCCCAGAAAAGTGAAATTAATACAGCAAATGAATTAAATTAAAGCAACGTTTAATTAATTAATGTTCTGCGACCTAAACTTTACAAACATTTTTGATAAGCTTCTTTTTGCAAGGAACAAAATTTTTAAACTTCTGAAGCTAACATCAATATTATTTACTTTTGTTAATATCAATGGAGATATCCAGTATCAACGAAAGTACGCAAATTATGTTTCAAGTTTAACGGCATTACATATTTCTTGTCTGTGGTTTGGTAAGTTATGGATGGCACGTTTTAGGGCAATAAATTATAAGGAAATGCAGGGAAGAAGCTTTCCAGGAGAATCGCATTATTTTCACCCTCAATATTTCTTATGTTTCGCCAGAAAATGATATAAAAATAAAATGAAATTAGTTTGGGTATATTGCGGCTAACTGAATAGATCGATAACATCCTTGTTAGCTAAGAAAAGTAATTGCGGGTACCGGAATTGAATTTAGAAATTCTCAACTTTTACTACATTTTGTCTCAATTTTTTAAAAAAATTTAGGGAGAAGCGAAAAAACTTGTATTACCTTTTTTAACAATACAGGTACAAGCATCTTTGGAATAAATGGTGAAAACAAAAGTCTCAGCATTTTTCTCGGCGCTTCCGATGGTAACCTTGACCTTGAGGTCATGGTCAAGGTTCAAGGTCATATCAAGATCAAATCGGTCTTTTTAAATGGTGACCCTCCTTTTCGACCCCTAAAATGGAAGGAGCAGAAAATTCTGCATCCGAATATGACATTGATCGTGTTCTCAAGGTCAATGGTCAAGGTCGGTTCGAATTCAAATGTTGATTTTTACTGTATTTTTTTTGTTTTTACCTACGTCTTTAATGGCAGAATCGTTCCTCACTCTTGCCTTAAGTGACCGGACTACCTTTTGATTTTGCCTTGAATGGCCGAATCATTTCCCACTCTTGTCTTCAGTGGTCGGATTATTTCCTACTTTCGCCTTCAATAGAAGTATTATCTTTCAGTTTTATGGTTGGGATTTCACAGGCTAACTTGACCATCTGTGACCACTAAAAAATTGTGAGCCCCTTCTATTCCATCGTCGAAAATAAAAAATGACCGGAATAATCACTTGACTTCTACCTGATCTAGACTATTGACCTTAAGATCACGTTTAAGATCGTAATAACTTGTAGAATTCAGCGCTCTCTTTTTCTAACATCAAAATACGGGGTCATTACTCTAAAAACCGATATAATACGAAGCTCCGAACTTTAAAAAAACATTCTAAAAAATATATCTAATTTATGTTTTAAAATAATTATTTTTGCAGTTTTAAAAGAGTACATAATAAAAAATAAATACCTAAAAACACTTACTAACCACATTTGCTTTTCTTGTAAAATCGGAGATTGATCTGGTTTTGCTGAACTATACTAGTGTCTACGTACAGTAAATAGGCAATATTAAAAAGTTGTAACAAAATACTGTATGTTTCTAGTCTTTTCTCTTATTCGGTCACTTCAGCAGCCAATCGACATATAAAATTAATCAAAAATAAATAAAACAACAACAGTATTAAACCGTGAACAGTTTAAATTTGAACAGTATCCGTTCCTGTTCCGAACGCTTACGAAGAGCAATGGAGTTAGAAAGCCGCAACTGCAGTTGACTTCACATCTGGTATGATTTGACGGGATGGTAAATGGGTAAAAAAGTAAACTGCCACGTTAAGTCGGCGAAATGGGAATGGCCGAATATATCAACTCCAACGCGCTTCATTCTTTGATACACTTGCTTGTTCGACGAAGGGGTATGAAATTTATTAAAAAGGTTAAAAAAATCAGTTTTCGCGACGGAATTTGAGAAAACAAACTGATGATAAGTATTTCTAAAGGTCAAAGGCAGCCTCCGCATAAATATGACCCCCCATACAAAGGTACACCCTGAATAGTGATGTGTATTTTGTATTTCTCTGCCTTTTCAAGTGTGAAATTTTTCAAGATTATCAACTAACTTAAAATAATCTATAAGACATTTAAAAGACGACGCGATGGCTCGGTTATTCCAGTTCAATGACAGGACACAGACATATAAAAACAAAGTTCTGCGGAACAGGGAAGGAGCAACTAGGGAAAGAAATATTAAGAAGTAAACTAAAAAAGATCTATAACTCCGAAAGATGCAAAAGAAATGATGGAGACAGTCCATAAAAACTAGAAAATACGTACATTAACTGCAAAACGGTTGACATAAACCTCAAATTAGTAATTTTAAAGACTGGATATCAACGGAGTATTTTTATACGCTGAAACAATGGATAATAATCTTTACGATACAATTATTTAAATTTAACAATAGGTATCTTTAATAAAATCGTCATTGTTCAATTTATAAATTGATTGAATAACAGAAGGGATTGTTCTTTTATCAGATTGAATTAAAATTTATAACTCATTTATCCTTACTTTGAAACTGCTCCTCTTCCTATCATTAATTAATGAAAAGACGTTCATTCCACAAAATTGTTCACCTTGAGTCTGAATAAGATTACTCGATTATCGCGGTCCAAGAGCGAAGGATTTATATAAAGATACTTTTACCTACTTGTTTGAAAGTTTAGTGGAATAAAGTGATGCCTCTAAAGTCGAACTACTGCTGTGCGACTCAGTTAACTCCATGTTTTACTTTTGTTTTGGAGAAGATTCTCATAGGGCTGATCTTGTGCTCTTTGTTACGGGAATTTGGGATTGTCTTTTATTTGGGAAAACGATCCAAGTTTACGGAATGTAACTAAAATACTTCACCTAATTTTAATATAAGTAAACTCTCAATTTTTGAGAGACAGAGTGCGTGAAGTAAATTTGTTAAGTATGTGTATGATACAGGTTTGTTAAGTACATGAGCGTAATTCCAGGGGCAAACGTAGAGATTTCCTTTCCATTTTTTATATTTCAAAATATATCTTTAGCCACTTACATGATATACTACAAAAATTTCCATTTTCGAGATAAATGATAAATCTCAGATCATATATTGGTAATTATTGATGTGTCATAAAATCATTTTTTTTATATATATATAAAATAATAACTATTCGTTTTCCGAAACAATGAAAGAAATTTAGTGGTACTGTTTGTTATGTTGCAAATCTTTTGATAAACAAATGGTTTTTGTTTAGTTTAGTAGAGTTTCAGACTGGTGCGATTTTGAATAGACATACTCTTTTATAGTATGCGGATTTTGTAATTGCTTTATAAAAAAAACTTTTTTAAAGTTCTGTGACATACTTGACATCTTGGCTAATCTTCGAATACCAGTATCATCTTCCATAGAGTTTAAAATTTCTACCATTCCATCTTATGATACCAGGTGTGAAGTTAATTGGCACTAGAGGCTTTTCAAAGGCGGCTATTTCGTATGTGTTCAGAACAGGATCGGATTATGCTTTTTAAATTGTTCACGATATAATTTTATTGCTGATTTGTTAACTTTCAGCTAATTCAATATAGAATTTTATAACTCTTTAATTTTACCTGTTTTAACCTTAAATCTACCCTATCTACTTTACGCAGTGACAGTAGTATTATAGTTCAGATAAAGTAGGTCAATGTCAGAGGTCATTGACGCTGAGGGTCGTAAATTAAATAATAAAAAATAGTAACACAATTGACTGTAAAAACGTATAGTGATTTAAAAAAATTATTTTTATCAGCGAGATTAATATTTTATGATTTTTTTTAATGTACGTTTTTTAAAACACAAATTGTAAGTGTAATTAAAACTATTCTTTACACTTACAAAAAAAAATCAGGGCTAACCTGATTAGTTTTCGAAATATTTGAAAAAAACGGAAATTTTGGAAATCCGTTTTTGTCTAATTTCAGCCTTGTTTGAGCTGATATTGAAAAAAGAAGAACACTTTCTCATGGCCACTTCTTGCCCTCTATCGAATGGCATAATCAATTTTTATATGTAACGTTTCGTCTCTCCAAGACCATCATTTTTTTAAATACGACCCTAGACATTTTATTACAGTTTTTGCAAGTCGTCATGACCCCCAATACTGTAGTGCCTCAGCCGGAACCAGATTCAGACGTTTTGTCTCGAAAAATTCATCTTCAGTGTGTTCGTTCCAAATTTATCTAAATTTTTTTATTTAGATTTCTTTGTTTATTGAATTATCGTACACTGTAAGTATCGTTAGACACTGTGAAATCCATCTAGTTATTTAAATATTATTTAAACTATTACCACCACGCATTAAAATAAAAAATGATTACAGTTTTATTTCTGTGTCCATAGTTATTTGTAGGCTTCTCGAATGCTCAAAATTCAAACAAATTCCTATCTATTTTTTCCAGGATATTCATACAAATACATCTGACATGCTCTTTCACAGTTGCGGCTACAGATATAATAAATTCCGATAATATTACGCTGATATTCATTTTCAACCGTTGCCAAAACGAAAATGTTTTTGAACATTTACTGAAATTTTTTAAAGAATAATATTCAGTTGGCATTTTGGTTGTTCATATGCATTTTTAAGAATTAATTTGTCATAATAAAATTAAAATTGTAATATTGTTTTAATTTTGACGCAACAACTTGTTGGGTTATGTTTGGCCAAGTATAGTTAATAATAATAAATGTGTTATTGTAACGCGTGTTGGTAATAGTTTAAATAACTAGATGGATTTCACAGGGTCTAACGACACTTACAATGTACGATAATTCAATGAACAAAGAAAAAAAATAAAAAATTTAGATAAATTTGGAACGAATACATTGAAGATGAATTTTTCGAGTCAAAACGTCTGAATCTGGTTCGGGCTGAAGCAGTACAGTATTGGGGATCATGAAGGCTTGCAAATAATGTAATAAAATTTCTAGGGTCGTATATAAAAAAATTAAGTTGATGATGGTCCTGGAAAGACGAAACGTTACATACAAAAATTGATTATGCCATTCGATAGAGGGCCAAAAGTGGCCATGAGAAAGTGTTCTTCTTTTTTCAATATTACCTCAAATAAGGCTGAAATGAAACAAAAACGGATTTCCAAAATTTCGGTTTTTTTCAAATATTTTGAAAACTAATCATGTTAGCCTTGATTTTTTAGCGGCATAATGTTGGTCCCCTGATTACACAACTTTGCCCCCATTTAAGCTACTTCGTACCTCTTACCGTTTCCGAGATCCCTGTAGTGAGAAGCGAATTTGTAATAGCCATATACAGGGTGTCCCAAAAGTGACGCCCGTCCTTCTGGGTTTTGATTAAGGGAACAAAAACAAATCGAAAATCAAGAATGGAAAATTTTCATTTAATTGTTTTTCTTTATTGAGTTGTTCAAAACAATTATTCAAAAAAACTAGAAATAAACATTTGGGCTGGGTTATTAAATAATTATGTTGTTCAGAGCGATACTTACTGCAACTGTATGTTTTTAAATGAAAACTTACCATTGCCATTGCTGGATGACGTTCCGTTAGCAGTTAGACTAAATTATTGGTTTCAACATGATGAAGCTCCACCACATTATGGTTTGCGAGTATGAAATTATCTGAATCAAAACTTTCCAGACAGATGGATTAGAAGAGGTGGACCCATAGCATGGCCTCCTAGGTTGCCAGGTCTGAATCACCTAGATTTTTTTTGTGGTTAATTAAAAGAAAAAATTTACAGGGAACCTGTTGTCAATCCAGAAAATGTAGTAGCCTGTATACACGTTCCTGTCGCGTTAATAGACCAAGGGATGCTACAAAGGGTCCAAGCTTTAATGTTGAATCGTGCCTATCTTTATCTTAGAGTAGAAGGCAACTTATTTGAATACCTTTTGTAATATTACGATTATTTAAGCACATTATATTTTTAGTTTATGTTTTATTATANATATTATATATTATAGTATAATATTATTTAACCACGTTTTTTTCCTCTCCATTTTATAAAATTGTTTTATTGTTAAAATGTTTTTCTCTACCTTTTTCAGGTTAAAATAATTCCTTCCACTCAGGTACAACCGACAATACTAACTATACTTAAGTGCTATTGGTTATAAATTATTTTTCTTGGTCCCCATAAGCATAGACCTCAGTTTTGAGACGAAAAAATTGGATTTTCAC
Source organism: Anoplophora glabripennis (assembly GCF_000390285.2). NCBI lineage: Eukaryota > Metazoa > Arthropoda > Insecta > Coleoptera > Cerambycidae > Anoplophora > Anoplophora glabripennis. The sequence continues at coordinate 202,165 of NW_019416398.1, read as the reverse complement.
TTTTTTAGTTTTTTTTAATAATTTTTTGAATAACTCAACAAAGAAAAACAATCGGAAAATTTTCCATTCTTGATTTTCGATTTGTTTTGTCTCCTTAATTAAATCCCAGAAGGACGGGCGTCACTTTTGGGACACCCTGTATACCAATAGTTAGTATGTAATAAATGTAAAAAAAATAAATTCTTAAAAACAATAGAATACTTTTTCATTCGAATGTTCAACGTTTCGTCCACATTGATAAAAAAAATATGGTGACTTTAAAATGACACGTCGTTAAGCCATACAAAGCAACTTGTTTTACTAAATTATTTTCCAGTTGTTTTAAAGTGCTAACGCCGATAGTGCACTGATATGACTTACCACACTAATTTCAAGTGTCCCGGTTTACACTGACCAGTGGTGGAGTGTACAAGAATTATAATTTGACTATTTATTTGATTAAAAAAAGAATATCAGATCCGGATTCAGGGGAATATGTACTATTACTCCTAAAAAACTGACTCCCATTTAAAGTTACACCATGTATAAATATACTTAGTTACACCGTAAATGACGAATCGTTCCCTTTTTTATCCCGCTTTTGTAGTAAACAGTAACCACTTTATATTTCATTATATCGCGTCTTTTATTGTAAAAATTATTAGTTAAAAATTTTATTTTTATTGCTCAAAAAAATATATTAATATGTATGGCAGGTGTAGCGAATACTGTGTCGTGTAGGAATATATTTAAAGATTTTCGAATTTTAACTTTATGTTGTCTGTGGATTTATGTGTATATGTGTATATAAATAAATATAAATTTTTGAAGAATAGGGATAATCACTGCATTAATACAAGGCAAAATGATAAATATTATATAAATTTTTATAAATATAAAATTTCATTGAATTCACCGACATGTCTTGGTCTTAAGATTTTTAATCATTTAAGTGATCACATTAAGCATGCTAAAAGTTTAAAAGTTTTTAAAAATGTGCTAAAAGGTTTTTTAGTCGAAGGTTGTTATACTTTAGACGAATTTTTTATGGTTTAGTTTGTAAGGCAATTATTTTGACAATTCCTATACAAATTTGTATTTTGTCTTAGAGGAAATAAAAATTGTTATTATTTCCTTAAGCTTTAAGCTTAAGCTTTAAGTTCCGCCTGATTCTGCTAATCGGTTTCCAATATTCATAATTTCTGGAACCTTATACATAAAACATTAACAAATTCAATTTTAGCCACATGAACTACTGATATCGTTAAATAGCACTAGAATAACTGTTGAAAATGGCCATTTTCTCTAATATAATAAATTTACTTTTCGCCGAAAACTGTGCGCAATAACAGGATTATTTTTTATGGCGTTGCTTTTATTATTTATATGATTCCATAAATCTGCTTCAGATACAATCTTTGTAAAATAAACAAATTCTTTTAAAGCCTCCCAGAGAAAGAAATCAAATTTATTCAGATGTGGTGATCTTGGTGGCCAATTTTCTGGAAAATTGTCTTCGTAAACGTCAAAAATGACACATGAAGTCATACTAGTCGCAAAAATGCATACTTTACTTTCTGTCCGATTCAATTAGTAATGACGTTGTTTCCAACATCCCGATTTTAAACACATTTAACAAATTGGCATATTTTCTGATCATCTACACGTGCCTGCTCTGTGTTGGTAGAGTTATGAAACACCCTGTATAGCTGGCAGAGAAATTAATTCTTTTATTAAATAAATAATACAAACGTCAACTGGCATCATTCAGTTTTATATTTTTTATTCTTTCAAAATTAACTGTATCTTATTCGGTTAAACTGGTCGCCGGCTTGTTGAAACAAGCTCTTACAGTGTTATCCCATAAGCGGTTGGAAGAAGAAAAGCTTGTCCGAGATGTAATCTGTAGATGCAATCAGTTGCTTTTATTGCCTCGTTAAAGGATATTGCACCCACAAGTTCCGATCTGCTCACGAGAAATTAAATTCTTTTAGAGACAGGGATTTTGAGGTTTTCCGAATATAAATTTTGTAATTGTCGACAAATGAAATAAAATCAAATAGATACATTTCAGAAAGCAGTACCCTGCTATTTCTTATTGATTAATGGTCAGTTTTATTCCCATAATTTTTGAGGGTTTAAGAGTTAAAAGTATTAAATAAAAAATATTTTTAATGCTTTTTGAATGCATTTCAATAAACATGATTAAAGAGTAAATATAAATGAACAAAGAGTAAATAAACATGAATCAATGAAGAGTAATGAATGAGTAAAGTGTAATGTATGAAAATAATGAATATTGTATAAGAGAATATGTAATGTATCTATATAATGTATAGTGAATGATGAATTAATAAAGAGTAAATAAACATGATGAATAATAGTAAATAGACATGATGAGTAAAGAGTAAATAAACATGAAGTAAGAGAAGAAGAGAATCCTGCTTCTTCAACAGATGAACAACTAAACAGTTGAGTTTCAGACCTCTATAAATAAGTTATCATTACAGGTGGAGAATTTTTAGACGATTTGTCTTATTAATACAGGGTGTTAGTAAATAAGTGCGACAAATTTCAGGGGGTGAATGTACATGAGAAAATAATGGCAGTGTGCTTATAAACGTATGTCCGCAAATGATTCGTTTTCCGAGATACGGCTGACGATTTAATTTATTGCTCTGAAACCGGTCGAGATGTGCAAATGAAATTTGGTGGGTTTTAAGAGTTATTCCGCATTTTTTGACACGCAATTAAGAATTTTATGTTCATCATTGGCGCGCGTACGGGTAATAATCTCAATTTTTTTAAAGAAAAAAATGGTACGCCACTGAGATATTACAAATTAAAGATCATTTTTGAATTTCTCGTTCAATTTGTGACAAAAAATTCTCTTGCCTTTTCTTCGTATGGGGCGCCATTTTGATTTTGCAAAAAAGTAAAACATCTTAACGCGTATTTTTTATTTCTTTAATACATTATCAAGAACTATCTAATACAATAACATTAAACCAGAACAATAACAGAAAATATCTAATAAAATTTTGAAAAGGCGCAGAGCTACAACAAATGTTCAAAATGACCTCCCTCAGACGTGACACAAGATTCAACTCTTCGCCTCATTGATTGTCGTATTCGCGCAAATATTCCTGGTATATTTCTTATTCTCTCACAGCCGACTATAATTCGATTCCTCAGGTCATCAACATTTTCAACGGGAGTGGAATAAACTAATGACTTAAGAAAACCCCAAATGCAAAAATCAAGAGGATTTAAATCCGGCGATCGAGCAGGCCAATGTTCCGTACCTCCCCTACCTATCCAACGATTTGAATATACTGTGTCTAAGTGATTACGTATATTAATGCTAAAATGGGCTGCTGCACCATCATGCATGTACCATAGATGTTGTCTCAGCTCTAGAGGAATTTCTTCAAGAAGAACAGGTAACTCTTCCTGTAGGAAATTAAGATAAGATTCGCCTGTTAGTCGTTGTGGGAGCAAATATGGATCGATTAAATGATCATCAATTACCCTTAGCCATACATTTCCGGAAAACTGATGCTGAAAATGAGCTTCAAAGATTCCATGGGTCTTCCTTAGCCCATAAGTGATTGTTATGGAAATTTCGTATACACTGTCGTCCAAAAGTAGCCTCGTCAGTAAACAAAACGGCATTTATAAAATTAGGAATTTGAGCGATTTGATGATTAATCCATTGGCAAAAAAATAGGCGCGGAAAAAGTCTCTAGGCAGTAGAGCTTGCACACGTTCAATATGAAATGGATACTTGCTGTTCTTTAAGAATTTTAAATATAGTGAAGTTGCTTACATTCAATATGTCGATGTCAATTTTTCGAGTACTTGTTTCAGGTGACTCCGCAATTAACTCGAGAACTGCTTTTTCTAGTTGCACAGTTCGTACTTCTCGAGGGCGCCCACAGTCAACCGTTTGTTTATTAAATAAACCATTTTCGCGCAAACGTTGATGAAGACGAGCAAATATTGTGTGATGAGGTACCCCACGTCCTGGATACAACTCAGCATATAATCGTCGAGCTTGCCGACCATTTCTAATAGTTCGACCTTAGACAAAATGCATGTCTGACAATTCCGCATTTGTAAAATTTTCCATTCTTTTCGATAAAAGTAAAATTAATTACTTATTAACACTGCTGTTATAGCAAACTAAAAGCTTAATAAATTAATAATGACGAAACGCTAATTTGACATTTCTTAAAAATATTCGTATTTAAGACAAATGTTGTCAGTAGCCTACTATGTAATGTATTAAAGAAATAAAAAATACGTGTTAAGATGTTTAATTTTTTTGCATCAAAACGGCGTCCCATACGAAGAAAAGGCAAGAGAATTTTTTGTCACAAATTGAACGAGAAATTCAAAAATGATCTTTAATTTGTAATATCTCAGTGGCGTACCATTTTTTTCTTTAAAAAAATTGAGATTATTACTCGTACGCGCGCCAATGATGAACATAAAATTCTTAATTGCGTGTCAAAAAATGCGGAATAACTCTTAAAACCCACCAAATTTCATTTGCACATCTCGACCGGTTTCAGAGCAATAAATTAAATTGTCAGTTTTTAAGAAAAACTTTGACACCCCGTATCTCGGAAAACGAATCATTTGCGGATATACGTTTATAAGCAAACTGCCATTATTTTCTCATGTAGAATCACCCCCTGAAATTTGTCGCACTTATTTACTAACACCCTGTATATGCTCATATTTCTAAAATTACATCATAATTAATTTTTGTGAATAGTGTGGAGTCTATGTTTTTGAGGTTCCTACAAGATATTTTCTTAAAATACTAATTCTTTTAAAGAGACAGTGTTTTTATCATATTGAATTGTTATTTTAAATACAGGGTGATTTAATAATATAATATTATTAATTATTAGTAATATTAATTTAATATTATTATTATTATTATTATTATTTGTTTTCAAAGATTCAAAGCGTAAAAGTTTTGTCAGTCGTATAAAAATATATTCTAAAATGCCGCGATTCAGATATATAGAAATAAATATGTTGATGAAATATCTTAGATTTTCATCACATGATTAACACGCGTGGGTAGGTTTGGGAAGTAATATACACATAATTTTGAAAAAATGTTTATGTCACTGGTTTCTTGATGTAATTCCCTTTGAACGCTGAATAAAAAATGTCTCTTGGCATTTTTTTATTTGAGATTTATTTTAACGAGGAAAATATGATTTTGTTAATAATAACACATGAAAAAACGGTTTCTGCCCAATTGCGAATTTTTTGAGAAGGCGTTATGTAAATAATAATTTAATATTTAATGATATCCTTTAGTAAGAGCTTTTTTCGTGTAAAATTTTACACAAAAAGATGCTTTCCAGTAATCCAGTATAATGTACAAAACTCACCTACAAAAATATATACAGGTCTGGTCATATTTTTATTTCCAATACAAAGTTAGTAAATTATATAAATATTTCACCAGTCTCGCCTAATAATTCTGACTCCGTCCCCATATCGTTTGTATAACTTTATGCCATCGATATAAGGGAATAAAAAAAAACATAAGAAGAGCGCAAAGCCTGCGGTTCTAAGCTCTTGGACAATAATTATATTTTTGATTTAATGCGATGGCATAAAGAGTATAAGCCACGGCCTGGAATTGGTAGCGGTGTTGCCATACGTACAGTAATTACCTTATTTGTACGATATTCTTTTACAAGAATTGAAGAGGTTTTGAGACCATACTTTATTATAAATTATTTATAACCTTTAGTAAAAACTAAAACGGTATTCTAAAATAAAATGAATGGTAATTCTTAAACAAAATAATGAATTATTTTCAAATGTTTATTAAATAAAGCTTATTAATAATAATTAATAAGGTGTTCAAACAAACCACCTGCTTGAGCTTCACAATACCCTAATCTGTCGTAAAATTCCTTAACGAACATTTGACAAAATTTCAGAAGTAACTGATCCTAAAATATTTCTAATTTTAAGCCGCAATTCGTCCAAATTTGGGGCTCTCTCTCGTGTCGATGTTTGTAGAGAAGTTGCGTTAAACGACCCTATAAAAGAAGTCACAGGGTGTCAGATCTGGAGATCGAGGAGGCCAAGGTATGACACCTCTTGTGGAAATAAGCCTTTCAGGAAAAGTTTGTTCCAAATAATCTTGAACTGGCCTTGCGTTGTATGCAGGACATCCGTCTTGCTGAAACCAAATTTCCTCAAAATTTACATCCAAGTTTCGTACAGCTGGTACAATACTATTTTGTAATAAATGCAAATATCTCTCAGCATTTAAGTTACCATCAATGAAAAAGGGACCCACAATATTATCGATTAAAATGCCAGCCCAAACATTTACCCTTTGAGGGTATTGCGTTCTTAATGATATACTTAAATGCTTGTTTTTCTGAGACTAATATTGAACCACTCAAGGATTATGACGGCCAAGTAGGGAAAAAGATAATTCGTCTGTAAATAAAATCTGCCTAGCAAATTCATTATTTTCATATATTTTTTCCCTAATGGATTCACAAAACTCCATATGCCTTATTTGATTACCAGGAATAATTTCTTGAGAAGTTTGCATTTTATAGGCTTTGTAACCATTCTTTTTTAAGATGCGACGAACTGTACGACTTGGAATGCCAAGTTCTTCGGAAATTTGGAAGGAAGAACACGGCTCACTTACTTCCACAAAAACACAGACAGTAACCCCTTCTTCTCTCCTTGCTTCAGGAATTTGACGAGGTTCCTGATTGCTACATTTCGTACATCGATTAACACATCCATACTCCTCTATCAGTGAGGACTGGTTCGTCGGGGTATGAAAATATAAATCGACCAACGACTTCCTCTGCACTTTCTGCACGACAATGCCATTTAATAATATTAATTTTTTGTTCGACAATGTACACCATTTTTATTTTGTAATACTCCGTCTACTTATTACCAAAGGTTTGAGTGGAATAAGAATAAAAATAAAACTAAACAAACAGCAAAGCGCTTTAGGTATTCGGTCGGTTCACAAAAAATGCAAAGGGGCACGTGCGCTCTCACAGCCAACCAATTACGAGAGTCCGAGTCGCAGCCTCGATGATATATGTCATGTTCGACCCCTTCCACCCGAAGTTGATAGGGGAGATGCGTGTAATTTACTTAGTCTATGCGAAAGAATTACCTGGCAAGACCTGTATATATATTCTAAAATGGTCTACAAGATAGTAAAAACTAATAATTCTGACGTATTTAGCTCCCTTAAAGCACTGATTTGTAGCATGGCGATTCTTTTTTTACTAACAATAAAATACGGGCAAAGCTTGAATTACAACAAAGTTACTATTAAAAAATGTCTTATTTTCTGAAATTCTGCTACCCCCTAAATTACACCTTTTCTCCAAACATCCTGTGTATTAATCGACAAAATATAACAAGGCTTGAGTCATATAATTAAATAAATTTTAAATTCAAGTATCGAAACAATTATTGCTGATCAGAAAATTATTATAGGGCAACTGATGTTCAGTTACAATTGAGTTGAATTGAGAGAACACTATTTTTCAGATATCTTATTGTGATAATGAAGGAAAACAATAAGTATTTCTGCTACTCATATATACGAATCAAATATTTAAATACGCATATTTGGCCATATTAAAATATTTTTTAAAGCTTATTTCTCTTCTTAATAGTTATATCTACTTCATGCATATTGGGTAATATATCGTACACAACATTTAAGAATGATATAGAACTTCAGATATACACGTCTATTATCACGACGTCAGACCTGGCGTACAGAGTCTGAGATAAACTTCCTGAATTGACAGGTAAATATTTAGGTGTGCCATGGCTGCGAAGTTAAATGACATATACATCTGTAAATATTCAGTCAGTGCGAATCTGCAGCCAGTGTTTGCCATTTGATTTTATTCCAGTATTTGGAAATGCGACAGGTGTCTAAACAAATTCTTTGAGAAGTTTTACGCGTGGAAAGATGTGGAAATAATATTTTTTACACACAAACAAACGTGTAATATACAGGGTGTTTTATAATGATGTGCAAAGCTCTTATTTCATTAGATATACTGAATATTCTTTCTTCCAGTATTTGTTTATATGCTTAAGGCTTAAGGTTCTTGGTCGACAAGTTCCTCATCCCTGTACTTCTGCTACAATTGACTGAAGATTTAAAAAAAATCCACTTTTTAACTCATACTAGAGAACACGTTCGTCCACGATCTGTTATAACTGTAGATTAGGAAGAAGCCGTTTTAAATACTGTTGAAGAAAATTGTCACACAAGTGTAAGAAGAATACGAAATAATTTCTGCAACACAGCCCATGTCTATTGTCGGGGCATATTTTATGTAGATTTATTACTACAATAAATCTACATAACAGTCCTGAATGGAGTAACGATAATCCAAAGGCAACAATTGTGTACCATTCCCAACATCAATTTGCTATTAATATATAGGCTGGATTGTCATTGTATCATTTATTGGAACCTGTTGAACTACCGACATACTTTGTCAGATCTATTAGACGATGTGTCCTTAAATTAGAAGGGATGACATTTTCCTTTTTAACTTATTTAAAGATAAATAAGAAAAACATTTTTCAAAGTAAGAGACTGTACCTATCTTGGAAACCCAACGTTAATGAGAAAATCATAACGATTTTCTCATTAACTATATATACTATTCCCACTATTTCTTCAACTGAAAAGAAAAAATATATTAAAAGCCGAAAAAATCACTCTACATAGTTTAAAGGCGTTTTGCGTTTCTTTGATATTTATTTATCAAAGAAACTGTAATGAAATAAATCACTTATTTAAAAGTATTATTAGAAATAAAGTTTTGTGCCTTGCGATGGGGGTTACATTGATCACCGCATAGAGTAGAGTCAGACATATTTTAAGGTTAAAAATATGTGGAGTTATTACATTTAAAAATATCAAAATACCACAATCATTAAATGATTTTGTAGTTTATAGTTTTGGTATATGACTGTTGTTTAATTATCTATTTGTTCTTTATTTTCAGTTCCTTCAGAATTTGAACAAATTATTTATATATTTTTTGCTATATTCTGTTTATCTCTTCAGTTTTGAATAAAATTAAAAAGCGAATTAAAATATATCAATTCCAAGCAACATACATTGGACATGCTCAATTTTAAATGATTCGGTTTAACCTCAAGACTGCTTATTTTAAAGTATTTAATATAAAGAATTTAATAATTTCAAGCTTTGGATTGACATAAAATTTAAAGAATTAAATGAAAAATCTAAGAAAATGATTTTACCGCTATAATATAATATTTAATATCAGAATAATTAATAAATATTCATATATTTTTGATATGTAGGACATATGATAATGTGTAATGACGTCAAAGTATAATTCGACGTCTAGTTAAAAGATGACACGCGATTTTTCATAATTGGTTTCCCTCCTACAACTTGTGGGCGGTAGGCTCAATTTTCTTTATTACTGTCAACAAATATTGGCTCAGCCAATTTTGACATTCTAATTTATTTGCAAAGATCATCAAAATAAATCACACAGCTACTAAGCTAACGCTTATTTGACATAAATCTTCAGCGCATACAGCAACATTTATGTGGCAAATTTTGTGTACTGAAATATTTTATAAGACATGTGAAATTATCGGTATAATAAATAAACGGTATCATAAAATATAATGTTTTAAATATGTTGCTTATAATTAAAAGTTTAATATCAATGAAAGCAAATACATGTTTTGAGTTTAAAATAACAAAAAATGTACACGAGACGAGATTACAATCGTATCTAATAATAAAAAATGAATAAAAAAACTTGAAGGCATTTATAGTAATAAATAAATTTATTTCCAATAGGTTTGAGGCTCAGTTATACAGGGTGTTAGAAGTCTGACTGCCTTAATTTTAAAAGACGATAGAATACATTAAAATAAAGAAAAAAAACCTTATATGACATGGGTCCTAAACACAACCATTTCCGAAGAAAAAAATTATCAAATTCTCCAACTTGATGTACAAAAGTTCGATTAATTAAGGAATATTAACATAACTGCGTGCATAGAATATCATAAAATACAATTTTTTGAACTTCTTTATACTTAATTCTAAAAAATAATTAGCTTTGTAATAAATTTAAAATTCGATAAAATTCATATCGAGCAATGTGACAACGGCGCGGCGGTTTATTAACCCGAGGTACTAATGTGTCCAGCAACCACCAATACGCAGTTCAGTTGGTATCTGAATTCGACCGTGTCGGAGTGTTTTTTGCGTACCACTATTTCCTTGTGCGCGAAAGTTGGATTCAAAGGTGTCATGCGTGCATCTAAAATGGTGGTGGACATTTGGAGTATATGTTGTAGTTTGTTTTGTACTTATGCATTTAAAAATTACTGAATTTTGCTTTATGGTAAGTATCCAAATTATTTTTAATACGTATGATTATTTGGACGACGTGAATCTTTGGGTACTTTAACTACATATTTTTCAAATACGTAATTTGATTAAAAATTAAATTCCTGGTTTAAGAGATTCATAATTAATAAAATTCGAGTTAAAATTTAAGCACAACACTATATTCGTAATACAAAATCGATACATTTTATTTTATTTATTCAAAAACTGGAAAACAATAATTGTCTACTCTGTTGGTGTACTTTGACGAGATCTTTCTGGGTTTCTTACAGCATGATCATGATAGAACCTAAAGATAAGGACATTTCGAAATATGCAAAGCTGACGATGTTTCTGAAGCGACAAATTGTAGGCTTCATATTGAAGTAATCGAGTGGGTTTTCAAGACAAAATATCGATGACTTTTTGGCTAAAGAGCCTGAGCAATTTCTACCTATCAAAGTATGCAGGATTTTGTCTTACTTTTTACATGCAAAATAATATCACATGGCTTTTTGATTGTTAAAAATATGAAAGGTATTTACTGATTTTTTTTATTGTTTCAAGATGTACTTATTATTGCAATTTCTGGTGCTTGTTGAAGTGGATGCACACTGACATCAACATTCTAGAAGAGAAGATTGTGATAGAAATTCCGGATACCAAAACTTGTAGAAATATATATCTTTTATTATTACAGAGCCACGTTGGGTCGATATGGTTCAAAGATATATTGATTTGCGTAAATCTGTTAAAAACCAAAGATTTCTTTGTGCAGTGGGCAAGCTATGCAATCAAGTTTTAGGGTATCATTCATAGGCAGCTTTCCCTAAAAAATAGCTCCCGAAAATAGACATTTAGGTACTGAACATGCCCATTACTAATTACTGGCTGACAATGTTGCCAATGTTATGCAACTGAAGCGTTTAGGCGAATGGAAATCCAGTCCTATGGCAGAAGGGTACGTTGAGTCATCACTAGCCAGTCAAAGCGAGACAGCCAATTCGTTATCGTCGTATGGATCTGCTGATATACCTACGACTACTACTAGTTTCACATTCAATGAAGTACCTCCGCAGAATTTCCCAGCAGCATCAAGAAGGACTTAAAATTTCGATCAATGCCTACAATAATATCAGTTTCGTCGTTAGAAAACGTAGTTATGTCATTACTTACTTCGTGTTTGAAGATTTCCAACTAGCACTGATCAAAATAAAAAAAAACTTCTTAAGAAATGCTACAAATTCAGACAATAACTCCACATTGTGTTATATCAGGTGTTACAGCCGGTTTATAAAACAAAATTAGCATAACCGCGCATTCAAATTTTGCATATTAAATAAATTAAAGACCCATTATAACATTTATGTCACACCATTACCCAAACGACATGCTCCTGCTACTCCCTCCCGGTGTAGTGGAGGCATACAATGGGTCGCTAAATGCAGGGAGTCGACATTTCTCCATCAGGTTTCAAGTTGGCTCTGACAAGCAAAGCACCCCTGTTATTTATTGAAACTGGGCGGATTACAGCTAAGTAGACGCAGTAGGCGCGATTCGGGGTGACTTTTATATGCATCATTCGTTCCGTGGAATGCTAAGCGGATCCGTGATTCATAAATTCGTTATAATTTAATGCCCTTATGTCGCTGACAATGCGTTAATAATATAACAAGCCTATTCTGCTATTCTTGTGCTACATAATATTGAATGGAACTTTGTGTAGTTGACAACTGTTGGTTGATTTAGATATACGTTTTACGCGCGTGTAGGAGTAGTAGTGGGTGTTTCCTGTAGTCTACAATGCAATAATTCATTTACGTAATAAAATAGGGCTGATTACACAAATTAGAAACTGACAGGGTATTTGTTACTATAATACCGTACCTATTTTTAATAATACAGAGTGGCCAAATGAAAACGAAACAGAGCCATTTTCAGGAACTGCGTCAAGATTGTAGAAAAACGCTCAGACCCATCGATTTTAGATTAAAGGGGGACATTTTTTGCTGGTGTTTTTGACTCCGAAACTTTCACCCCCAAGCAAGGGTTTCTTTTGAAAGCTCTTACAATTCTCTTTAAAACAGATTTTAAATTTTATAATTCCGCCAATACTTATTAAGAATTTTGATTTTAAAGTTGAAACTTATGTACAAACAATTTAGTAACGGTAAAAATGTCAGTCAATCGAGTTAAGTACGCCAATGGTATAAATTTAGTATTTCTTGCGTTACATTGGTTTTTGGCGATTTGTTATCACATTCGTAAAAAAGAACACAATTGTAAAAACAGAAATGAATGCTATACACACACAATGAACGTAAAATTAGTGGATTTCAAATTATTTTCTAGTATTATTTGGAAGCGTTGGTTGGTAGTTTATTTAATTGTGTTTTTGAAAATTAAACACCATGGTTTATTCTATTGCGAAAAGGGTAGATATAGATAATTTGGCTGGCCAAATGTATTTGCAATTACTGGAAGACGCTATTGACCCTGCCTTGACTGATATTATTGAAAATGTTCCAGAGTATGATGAAGATCATTTGATTTTTTAACAGGACGTTGCTCCTCTGCGTTATGCTTTAATTGTCCGTTAGTATTTGGACCAACGTTTTCTACGGAATTGGATTGGGAGAAGAGGCAGCATTGAGTGGCATTCACGATCACCGGATTTATCGCCCATTGATTTCTTTTTGTGGGGATACCTAAAAAGTAAAATCTATAAAACACAGCCAGCGTCGCTGAAAGATTTTCGTCAAAGAATGCCGTCGAATCACTCCGGAAATTCTTCGGAATGTGCGCGAACGTTTTGAACAAAATATTGTTTGGAAGCGGGCGGTCATCAGTTTGAACATTTAATCAACTAAAAAGTAAGTAAGCAACTAAACATAATTTAATTTTTAAAATGTAATTTTTTTTCAAAGTATTGGGCGGAAAGGAAATTTAATTCCTAGTCGAAAAGTATCGTGTTTAACGTCTATAATTATTTTAAGACAATTTTTCCAAATCAAAATAAAATTAAATTAAAAACACTGTTGCAGCTGCTACAGGAGCATTTTTAGCTTCTATCGGGAGAATCAAAGTGTCGAGTTACAAGCTTTAAATAATGGTGATGCTGAAGTAAAATTTAGTTCTCTAAAAAATCCAGAAGAATATGTACAAAAGTCAACATACCAGAATGGGAACAAATGTGGATATTAAAAATAATAATATAATATAATTTTCGCAAAACGGAAGGATGTCGAGTTACACTGTACAATTACAAGAAAAATTAAGTACGGAATACGACTTTTCGGGAAAACGTACCTCCCTGTACAGCATTATTAAAAAACTTGGATGCAGGTGGAGGAAAATGAAGGACAATCGGAGGATGCTAACAGAGAAGAATGATATTCGCACTGTAAGGTTGAATTATCTGAACAAAATCAAGTATTGTAGTAGCCAAGGTTGATCAATTGTCTTTTTAAATAAAACTTACATTCACGCTGGCTATACCAGTTCCAATAGTTGGACAGACAATAACAGTAACGGCATTACATTACATTCACGCTGGCTATACTAGTTCCAATAGTTGGACAGACAATAACAGTAACGGCTTACTATCGATCATACCTAAAGGCAATCGATTAGTTTTTTAGTTTTTTCCCTAACTGTCTGTTGATTTTTAAGTCTGGGACCACATGTGGAGACTATCACGACGATATGAACTCGCAAAATTATGAGAAGTGGCTTACAGAGAAGTTCATTCTAAATCTCCCGAATTGTGTTGTAACTGATAATGCACCATATCATCATGTATAAGTACAGAAAGCATCCACCTGCAATTCAAGAGAAACAGATATGGTAGATTGGTTAATAAGTAAAAATGTACTTTTTTTGCTGAATTTGCTTAAGCCACAGTTGTATGAAATTATTAGACATAATAAAAAATAACACATTGTTAACAAATTCGATCGTCTACTCCAAGAAAACTAGGCTCCCATCCTGGTTGATATCCGATTGAAATGATTTGTGTTCAAAATCTTTTATTCAAATTAGAAGCTGTGAAAACTGACAGAAGAAGAATTTTCATCAGTTACTGTTGAAGACTGGATGAATTGTTGCCAACATATTGAGAAAGATGAAGATTGCTTATAAAACGAGATTGATGTGGTAGTAGACGACTTGATTATAACAACCAGCTTCTGATGGTGAAAGTTCTAGTGATGATGATCAAATTAGGGGCCGTAGAAGGTTACTTAAATATATGTGTCATTGTTTATTTTTTATTTATGTTTTTATTCCATCTACTTCTGAACTCAATTATAATTCATGTATACTGGGTTAGTATCATCCAATTACTTTGCAACTTCAGGAGTCCCTCAGGGCTCAAACCTAGGGCCTCTATTATTTCTAATTTTTATTAACGGCATTTGTAAAGTAGTTGACTGTAATAATCTATTATTTGCTGATGATATGAAAATCTTTACATCGATTTATTCCATGGTGATTGCTTAATATTACAGAAGTCTTTAACCAGTTTGCAAACTTGGTGTTCAAATAACAAATTGCATCTTAATATACCCTAAATGTAAAATTGTTTCTTGCACCAAAAAGAGATTACCTATTATTTTTTAATATATTATTACTGACATTGCACTTTCTCGCTATGAAATCGTCAAGGACCTTGGTGGACTTTTTGATTATAGTTTATCTTTTCGGGAACACATATTCACTAAAATAAATGAGGCAGCAAAATCATACGGTTTTATATTAAGAAACTGTAGAAACTTTAGCAACATTAAAACTTTAAAAACAGTATATTATTCGTTTGTTAAGTCTAAGTTAGAATACGGTAGCATCATTTGGAATCCATATTATCAGTGTTACAAAATCAGTATTGAAAGAACTCAGAGAAAGTTTTTAAAATTTGGAAATTATCCAGAATTTGATACTCAATACAATACGTTACTGACAAGGTTTGATATTACCAGTTTGGATCTAAGAAGAAAATGTTCTTCACTGTTTTTTTTTATACAAAATGTTATATAACAATATTGATTGCTCTGTTTTTCTGATTCATATTCAGTTTAATGTACCTAGAGAACACTCAAGACATACGAAAACCTTTTTTCTTAACATTCCTAGAACTAATCTTACTTTAAAACCACCTTTATATGTAAAATGTTGTAACTTCAATAATTTATGCCACTAGTGTGTCATTAATTTTGATAATTTTAAGCGTATATTGGATGTTGCTATACTAAATCAGGAACGTATCTTTTGATGATATGTGGATTATCTTTGTATTTTTTTTGTATAATTTAGATTAAGTGTTTATAATTTTTAGTAGTAAAATAAAATTGCTCTGTAAATGGGGTAACTGTTGAGCAATAAAGCTATTATTATTATTATTATTTTTGTTACTGTAAAAAAAAGTTACTTATAAACCGGGATGGTGTGAATTTTACGCTGATGCAGTGACTGTGGCCTCATTTGGATGGCATGGATTTGACGTAATATGTGGTTCCAGCAGGACGGTGCTACCTGGTATATGGCACGTGAAACTATCCACTTGTTGCGACAGAAATTTAATGGACAACTCATCTCACGTAACAGAGAAGTGACTTGGCCACCAGGATCATGCCATCTTACGCCATGCGACTTTTTCCTGTGAGGATTTGTAAAGTTCAAAGTTTATACAGCTC
This sequence comes from Anoplophora glabripennis, assembly GCF_000390285.2. Classification (NCBI taxonomy): domain Eukaryota; kingdom Metazoa; phylum Arthropoda; class Insecta; order Coleoptera; family Cerambycidae; genus Anoplophora; species Anoplophora glabripennis. Next base: position 186,052 of record NW_019416398.1, on the reverse strand, counting down.
AAATGAATATCAGTCCTGAATTAAAGGCAGAAATTGGGAGAATTATCAACGATAATCAGCAACAGATATGCGAAAGTGTAATACAGAATATTCTTAAAAACTTTTTAATTAATAAAATCTTTTTCACTCATATGAAATTCTGCGTTTCTTCTGGGACATCCTATACTTGCATTGAAAGAAATATTATGACGCTGTTTTGTATAAACATATGCTTAAATATAGGTAGCAGCAGGAGTACGGTAAACAAATAGCCACGGAAGTAGGTGTACTCACTTGTTAACTTACAAACAAATTATTGTCTACGTTTTACGTACCCTCTTTGTAGCTCGTCTTTCCATTTTAAAAATAAATCCTGCGATTGATCTCATGTAATTTACTGAAAGCACCGTATTTTCTGTGGAAATGTCACGTAAAAATACTTTAGGTAGGCGTTTTACAGAGATAACGACAGCTATATAATATAGCTAGATAAATAAATAAATAAATAAACTTGTAAATTTGTGTTACACTAAAATTGTAGTACAGTTTGAGTTTGTATAGATTACTGTGTAGATTGTTTAGTAACGTATCAAATAGAAAATTTAAAGTATCTTTCAATTAAACATGCGTCAATGATAATAATTATCCAGTTAAGAAGTAAGAACGTACGACATAAATAATTATACAGGGTGTCCTTGAAAAGGATGGACAACGCTTGACCACAGGCTCGTTGGATGAAAATAAGACTATTTAGCCTAACTTACCTATACACAAAAATGCACGCCTACTGAGATATAGCCTTCTAAATATAGAACAGATAACCTAGTTTTTTCAAATAATTTGAAAACTGTTTTTCTTAGAAACTTCAAATTTGGTATACATATTTTTTTATATAAGGCCAATGTAAATATAGAATTTGGTGATAATACATAAACAGGATGTTCTCTTTCTAGTGCCTGTGCGCCACTGGCTATCCCGTAACTTTTTTGTATGTACGTCAATGACAGAATTTATATTTTTAAAAATAAACACTATTTTAGAGGATTTTTTGCCTCTTACAATATTTTGATATCCGTTATGGATTTCGAATAAAATTGTCATTTTTTACACATTAAATAATATAAAATTAGTTTAAGATAAATAAAATAGTCTAGTACGAGGTGGCATATAACAAAGAAACAAATTCATAGCAATAATTAAAAGGTTAAGTGTTAAGCTAGCTGTGATTTAATTTTAGTTTACTTTGTTTTTTATTGCAATTTATACTTTTGCTGAACAAACTGATATGTTATTAGTTTTGGGTTATTGTGAAGGAAATTGTTGTGCTACTCTTTGAACATATGCTGAAAAACTTCCTAATCGAAGGATTCCAAATAACAACTTTTAGCTACACCATTAAATCGTGGATAATGTACGGCCGGAGGAACAAATTTTGGAAAAAGTCGAAGAAATTCCTCAACTAAAAAAAAGGTTGGTTTTCAAAAAATTCTATTAATAGAGTATTAAAAGACCAGTTATTACAGGTTACTATACCAACAGGTGGATAGGTATAGAAAATATGGTCCCTTTAAAATGGCCACCTCGATCCCCGGACCTAAACCCATTTAATTATTTCCTTTGGGGAGCGTTGCGGACCACATTTTATAACTTTTCAGTAAATACAGAAAACGAATACAACATGAAATTAGTGTTATGAGAGGTAATGCACAATTATTGGATAAAATTCATTTTAATTTTCGAAGAACTAGTGCTTGCGTTTAAGAACAAGGAAGTAATTTTGAGCATTTACTTACTGTAATATTATTTTAATGTGATTAAATATCAATTTAGGTTTATTTAAAATGTTAATGTTGACTTTCTTAGGTACATTATTAGTTGATATTGTTTATTTAAAATATTAGTGTTGATTTTTATTTTATTGATTGATAATACTAATACTAAAAATGTGTAGTTATTTTTTTAATGTGACGTTATTTCATTATTATTCCCTGCTTTGAGGCTGCAGTTGTAAATTATTTTTTAAAAATCGGAATTTTTGCCTATATTTAATGTATAAAAATGGCAATTTTACTCGAATTGGCGTACACACAAAAAAGTTACGAGATAGCCAGTGGCGCACAGGCCCTAGAAAGATAATATCCTGTATATGTATTCTCACCAAATTCTATATTTACCTTGCCCTTACATAAAAAAATAGGTGTACCAAATTTGAAGTTTCTAAGAAAAATATTTTTCAAATTATTTGAAAAAGGTTATCTGTTCTATATTTAGAAGGCTATATCTCAGTAGGCGTGCATTTTTGGGTATAGGTTAGTTAGGCTAAATAGTCTTATTTTTGTCCATCCTTTTCAGGGACACCCTGTATAATTTAGCAAAGTTTCTTCTGTAAATACAGTTGCCAAAAACGTATATTGTTATTCACTATGTATATTAAAACATTCCTCATTACTTTATTAAATGGGTAAGTATATATGAGTATGCTGTTATGATGACAACGTATACTAAAAATGCCATCATGTTTTAAAAAGTGTCTACACTAAATGCGTACCATATGTGCGATGTTTTTGCGATGACAGATATTAGGTTTTTTTTCACGAGGGAAGTCGTATGTTGTAGTATGTGCAGTATGAGTGGGTAAAGAGAACTACCATATAACTAAGATCAAAAGAGATAGAAATAGTAACACCAAGTCAGATATTCATCAATATTCAGTGGCGAAAAAAAGCCTATTGTTTCATGTGCTACGACGTGTGTCTCCATCAAATGTCACGTATGGTAACTACGTGCATTAAATACCAAGTCTTGTATGACGTGTGCTAAATGTTTGTTCTTCCTAAGGATCAATTGGGTCGCCTCCTTCTATTATTTCATGATCATCATCACGATAGAACATTTATATAAAATATTAACAACTTTTATTGAAAGTCTTCTTACTTTGCTGCAGAGATGAATTTAAATAATATACAACTTAAATTGTACAACGGACATAAACAATAATAAATATTAATTGTAATGGACATAATTACGTTCCATTCCATTTTTTCGTCGACCTTAATCCTTCGTATTCCTCTAATCAATCAATATATTTGTTTTTTTATTTCTTAGATGACCGGTGCTGTAGTAGTAGCCAATAATCCCTCGTCTTTTTAAGGTAATTTGTTTTAAGTGTATGTCATGACATAATGTGTTATATCTCGCCCAGAAATGAATATGTAAAACTGCATCTTTTGGTGATGTCTATAGACAAATGCCTTTTTCGCATTTTGACTGATAATGTGTTATTTTACTAAATTCAAAATCGTTTACTAAAAAGGCACTTTACCACATGAAATGTCACTTTACTATAATATAATAATGTCACCGTTAATAAAAAAACGGTTTGACAGAAAATTGTTGCCACTAGTTCTTGCTGATGAAATATACTCTGAAATTTTCAACTTATTGACATATACACTTCAGACATACTAGTTCTTCCATGTCTTTTAAGTGTTTGAATCTCAGCTTCACTATCAGCGAGGAAGGTGGCAGACGTCTTCCTCAAGCAATGACCAGTGTAACTACATACATCCGGAAGTATTCTGCAACTCTGGAAAATTTTTTCAAAAGTGTTTATGCCAACTGGTTGTATCGTGCACTAACGTGATTATAGTAAATGAAAAATTTATATTTTATTCTGTTTTATTTGTTTAGGTCTCAATTGTAAATATTTATGATACATTTCATATAAATTGCATTCTGATCCTACGGTAAATACACGTTCCTTTTTGGTTTTGGTATCATGTAAAGTCATAACCAAAATTTTCCCCGTATGTTCTACATCATAACAGTTAAACTGCACATTTTTGCACGTCGACATGCCCACTGTAAACCAAATATTAGTACCCCTTTCATTAATAAGAGCTTATAGTTTGGAGCCTCTTTTAAAAACATAGTAACGTTTTCCATAGTTAAAACTTTTGATTTCTTTGCTTCGTATGTATCATTTCGACGTTTTAAAAAGGCAAGTAGCCTTTTATATTATGATATATCCATATTTTCGTTTATTTGTATACTTTTCAACATAGAGTATGTATACCATAAATTGGATGCCTTAAAAGATTTTGTCTAAAATAACGAGACATTGTATTGTAACCTGAGGAGTTATTTCTTTATTCATCTGTCTACCGCGGTGACCAGTATCATTACGGTGTTAACTGACAAAAGAGTTTACTATTAACTTCTCGAAAGGAAGTTTATAATTATCATTACATTTTAATTAATACCTGGGAACTTAGAAAATTGTATGTTCAGAGAATGAATTTCAGGCACTTACTATTCTCTATTGCTCTATTGCTACTTAGTCCAGGCGGTACTTGTTTCGGGTTGGGTAAAACGCATATGATCGGAGATTTTTGCTTTAACGGCTTCTAAATAACATCAGAAATGATAATATTTTTATGCAAATAAAAACAGAAGTGGGCTTAATTGTTATTGCAAAAAAGTATAAAAAAATAGCAAAAAAATTCATTTTTTTCTTGGATTTCTCATCGACAACTTAGCAACTATTCATTTTACACAAAAATGGTAGAGGAAAAACTCTATTGCTTACATAGAATGTAATCCAGTGGCTGGCTATACAGGGTGACACTGAAGTTGAAAGAAACAAAAAGAAACACCAAAACTTTCCAGGAAGGAATTTTAATAACAATAAAAACAAAACAAACAAACAAAATAGCGACACAACGGGCTCGAAAAACATTATTAATTATTTTATTGACACGCGACAGCGTACCGAGATTCAGGGAATGCGCGATCCGTAGCAAAGTTTGGATTTACTTTATCCATTATTAAATTAACTCGAGACTTTAAAACGAAGTAAACTGCTCAATGTGGAACACAAAACTGCCTTTTTTCGGAGATCTCTCCTGAATTCGACACCTCGCTTCGACACGCCCATTTCTTGGGTCCAAACGTTTCTGTTCTTATCTTATTGGCGGGAACCCTGAAGCGTCTCTTTGGCATAACTATGGCATGTTAATAGTTCTGACAAGTCAAAAGGTTAGGAGAACAAAAATATTCAGTTAAAAGTTGCATAAAGTGTAGCACAAAAAAGTTGGAACCATTCAAATCAAAATAAAGGCTCGTATGTGGCGCCCTCTACAAAATTCGAAAAAACGGTGGACAAATTTATAATCCTCATCCCGAAAAACCCCCATATACAAAATTTCGTCAAAATATTATGAATGTGGCAAAAGGTATTGCAAAAAAACTGCAAATAAAATTTAACTTTAACGCCCTGTAACTCCGTTAATAATCAGTTTTGGAAAAAATGTTATAGAAAGAGGTAGGATTTATTTTCGGTCTATTAGTACCCCCTGAATTTTTTGCTCATCATTTCCGGACACCCTGTATATCTCAGAATCAATTCGGCTCGCAAAAATGAAATTTACATGTTATTATATGAATAAACAAAGCCGTGTCAGGTTACTAGGTTACGGGAATCCTACACAAGTACCTACTATGATTTTTTAATTTCTTACTTTGTAATGCTTTTATATCTATCACTATTTGCTTATAATTACCTACTAATACAAAGTGCGAAAAAATAGTATAAACAAACCTCATAAGAAAATTAGATTTACTAAACGCATAGCCTTTAAGTTACTGGCTCGCTGCGCTCGCTCGTACTCGGAAGCTTTTAGTAAAACTTTGCTGTTCAAAACTTGTTGTTTAATATACTATTAATTAAGTACTGAATTCTCATTTACCGCATCACATCAGTCTATTTATTAAAATTATTTCCTTGTTACAATGTTTGTAATGCTTTATTTTTGTCATTAAGTAATTTGAAGTACACATAAATTTTATTATATACGCAGTACCGTGAAGTAAAAAACTCGACCCAACCCGCATTAATAACTAACTCGTAATAAATTTAAAAATGTAGTACAGAGATAAACGGATAAAAAGTTATGAGCTCCAAGAAATTAAGACGTATGGGGCTAATTTCTTACTTTTGGCAGACCCTCGGTGTAGTACAAGAATAAAGGAACGAAACAATAGCAGTAAATTAATATAAAAGATTATGAGCAAATGATGTAGAAAGCATAATAAGATAAAAGATTGCCCGAACAAAAAAATAATCTGGCAGGTGCTTCAGAGCATACTTAAATGGAAAATGAGTAACTAAAATTTCTGTGGCGTTAAATCATTAATTTTAATTTTTATCACACTCATTATATTCCTCTGATTTTAATTGGAGTTCCGAAATTGTTCTGCGTACCTTAATTGAAATATTTATAGAATGTTTAATATAGGCATTCTTATGCTGTAGACAATTTATTTGTACTGACATTTTTTTTCAATAGGAACAGCAGGATTCCCCATAAAATGTTTTTGTAATCTTGCAACGTTAAAAAATTAATACTGAAAATTAAGTAACTAAAAAACAAGGATTACGAAAATAAAAAGGGAAAGCTATATTAAAAACTGGTAAAATAGAAAAAAGAAAAACAAAATAAGATTTACAAATTAAGACAAAATATAGGAAAAAAAAAGAAAACGAATCATTTTATTTCTTTCGATTTTGGTAGAATCTAATTTAGTAATAATTGATTCATCATTTTGGGGACACTTTTACGTTTAAAGTTATATAGGGTGTTCAAAAATTTGGTAACTTATTCTTAATCAGAAATAGATTTTGATAGTCGATTGTTAAAAATTAACTTTGTAACGTGATTGCACTTATTTTGTTAATAGTGTCGAATATTACGTATTTTTCTTTCATCTACACTAAGTTATAATCGGAGAAAAGTATACAGGGATGGCCAGAAGTACGGAATAAAATTCATATCTTTTGAATGAGTTATTTTTTTTAAAAACGCCGAAACATGTTAACTGATTTTGATTTTTTCCCATCATTCGGTTACATAATAATTAATTTTTCTTCAACCCCCTAACCCCCAGTTACCCCTACTTTTTTTTCTAATGGAAACATAAGGCATGAGGGGGCTCGTTGAAAAGCTTATAGAAAACCGAATAAACAAGTTTTATTTTTTCAATAGCAAGGTTTTTAGGGTTGTATAAAACACCTACTTAACAAGTGAAATAAAATTTAATTATCTTTAGTGTTATCCTCCATGAATTTGCACATAATAAAATAAAGAATTTGAAACTGTACCTATCACTGCTAACGCAAAAAAGATATATTTTTTATGTTGC